>NW_020664540.1:18935732-18988596 GCF_002925995.2 Terrapene triunguis | reverse complement strand
GGAACGGGGGGGGGAATTGAGGAGGGCTGGGGGGTGGCTGGGGAACGCGGTAGGGGGTAGCCAAACGTGCTGATTCTCTGAGCCACAGAGGACAATCCTCACAAGTTGGAAAGCTGGGATGGGCCTGCCGGGGCTCAGGGCTTCTGCCCCCCTGGAGGCACCTGTCGGGGCTCTGCTCCTGCAGAAGCCCAAGCCCTGGCAGGTGTGCCCCGCAGGCTGAAGCCTCAAGACACCCCCCCCCTTCCCACCACTCTGCTACAAGGCAGAGATCTGGAGCTTGCCCTCTCCACTCCCCCTTGCCCCCCCCCCCCCCCCCCCCCCCCCCCCCCCCCCCCCGCTGGAGAATGGGGAGGCGGGGAGGGCTCTTCCAGCCACATTCTAACTGTAAAAGCCGCATGTGGCTCAGGAGCTGCAGTTTGGCCACCCCTGTTATATACTGTACTCTTGTAACCACTTACAAAAAAATTTGTTTCTTCAGTTTGCTAAGATTGTATATTCAAGCTCCCACTGGTAACCTCTGTTTCCATTTAACAATACAATCTGTACTGTACTGACAGTTCAGTGTTACTACTTCATTACTTGTTGGAAAGGAGTGGTCAAACATTCAACTTCCCCTTGAAATTCCACTTCGATTTGCAGTGACATTTTTAAATTGATCTCAGAACTGAATGGATATCTTCAAGAGACCTAAGCAATATTATGAGCATTCTGCATACACTAAATACCTTTGTGTGTTTTTTGAGGTGGAATTAATCCCAGATAAACTTTTAATAGGTGATATTATGTAGGACCTACTGTGTGTGTTAGTCCACTCTATAGCAGAATGGGCAGTAATTTTTCACTTCATCAACAAATTCTATTTGTGTAGCTTTTTGACATTCTTGATAGTATTGTTAAACAATTTTTCTCCTTAAACAAAGGGAAAATGTTACTGTATGGAAGAAGAAATAATTACTACAGAGATTGTATTTGCATTCTTGCAGGGTAATATTAGATACAGTAGAGATTCTTTAAAAATTCATGAATGAGATCATTTTAAAGCTTAATAAAATTATTGATTTTGCAAGTGAGTTTTATTTCTCTCAAAATGGCCTTTTTAGTCCCAAAGTCAGCAGCTTCTCAGTAATAACTGGTACCACATAGCTACAGAAGCATGGGGACCATGTGTGAAGAAAAGGGACATCTCTGGAACTCACCAAAAGAAATCTGCTTCCAGAATGCATATATCATAGGATGTTGGTGTTCTAATGTAGCAGCAGTGATTATGTTAAACGTTTTAAAGGAAAACTACAGTGTAATAGTCTAATTGCTGTGTAATTTCAAAGAATAAGTTTTACTCTAAAATATATTGGACACTGTGGATATTAATTACTCCAAGCCAAGTTCTGATGAGTTGTTTGAGCTGTTCTGGTGGTGATGAAGCCATATATCAGCTCAAATGATGCACAGTAGTGAATCTCATCACCAAAAACAAGAGGAGAATCTCTATGCTCCATATATTTATTGGCTTCCTCTCCCTCTCTGTGAGCTCCACAGAGAAGATGATCTCCCACTACCAAAACTTGAGCTCCTACTCTGCTGGTAAGCCACTGCTCTGCCTCAGCACTTGTCTACTGTCATTTTGCAAGTTAAAAATAAAATGGTAAGTAGATTTTAAGCACTTATAAAAGAATATGATGGCTTAGTTCACTACTTCTAATTTTTAAAACAGAAGTTAATATAATTGCAGTTGAAATTGCTAAATCACTCGAGTATGCTATATATTGGCAAAATGGAAACTTAGTGATCAGTCTCTTAATAGATTGACCATCTTCTACAGAAGTCTTTTATACTGTAATAGATATGGTATAGTATGCTGTGCAGTGTAGTAATGCAATTTTACAGAGCTATTTCTATCATACAAATGCTGCATTTTTCTCAAAGGTTTTTTACATTACAATATGTGCCCTTTTTGATGCCAGGAACCCTTATGATTGAGAATTTTACAAATAGTATGTGTATTTCAAGCTATTTGGAAGATGTTACTGAAGTAATGCTTTCCTAGACCATTATGTAAATAAGGTGGTAATCCTGAGTACTCTTACTAATAACCCCTAACCAGCAAGCTGGTTTGCCACACTGCAGAAAGAGAGGGAGTGACCACTACAGTTAAGCGTGCTCACCTTGCAGTTTTACCCCTTGTTTTTCCTTGTTTAGGCAGAAATGGTGTAGTCACTTTTGATTATGGGGAGAGTGGAAAAATACTTTTCCAATTTCAAAATAAACAAAACAACCCCCCCTCCCCCCCAAAAAAAACCCAAAACCCCAACCCATGTGTGAACATTGTGGACATTCTACAGCTTGAAATACCCTGAAAGTGAGTTGAAAGTGAAACTTAGCATGGAGTTACCATCCTTACTTGGAAATGCCTTTGTTCTGAAGAGATTTGATTGAGTTATGAACCTTTGACGATCACATGCAATACACCTTGTATGAACTTTTAGCTGTTTTGTAAAATATGCATGTAAAAGGCTTCATTGTGCGTGCATGCATGGTGAGCTTAGCTTCATGGTGAAAAGCATATTGAGGACTGAGAATAGGGCTACACAGGAACTGTTGGCTCAGTCCCCGTGGACCTTGTTGGGATATTGAGGATCCTTAGGGAGGGTAGTGGCACAATGTGTAAGGTGCATGGGAGGGCACTAGTTGTAGTTAAAGTTCCTTAAGTTTGCGGGAGAGGGACTTCGTCCGGTGGATCTCTTAGGGATGTGGGACATGGCATTCTAGCAGTGTATAGCCATATAATTATGTATTAGGGAATTTACATGCATTATTGACAATTTGTTGTGAGTCAACAAAGCTTTAACATTTTGTGGAATTAATCCTTTTTTCTAAGTTTTTCTGAAACAAAACAACCCCCCCTTGTTGATGTGACACCTGCATCCCCAATGTTAATAAAATATTGGGGTTGCACAGATTAAACAGTTTCCAAACTTTTGCATTCTTAACTATGCATTGCAATAGCTGCCTGCGTGTATATGTGCAATAGGCTTTAATTACATTAGCATATATCAATTCTCCAACACAATAGATTATCATATTTCTCAGACAGAATCTACTGCTCTGGCCCTCACTACAGCATATTCATCAATTTCCTCTTCTCCAGATATGGTTACTAATCTTTTTTCTGTGGCAACGCTTGCTGACATGATACACCTGGTACCTCTGTGAATTCCAGTTCACTTCTGGTTTGTAAAGCAGCCACTTCCTGCCTGTGCCAAGTGCCTTTTATTGCAGGCTTCTTTGGGGATCTTACTCTCCCTTTTGGGGTGCAGTTTGACTCAAAGGCTCTTTTCTCAGAAACTTAGGACTGACTGAGAGTTTACATTAACGCGGTGCTTTTCTCCCGCACTCTTGCCCAAAAGTGCAGCCTAGCTGGCCCTTTGCTTGATGCTTCTGGTATCAAGGTTTTTTCCAGGGAGGACACAAAAGCCTGGCTATCAATTCATTCAGCCTGCGTGTCTGTAATTTGCAGTTCTCCAGCATGGTCCATAGCAAGGGCAGAAAGAGCTTGGCCTCTATAACCACCTGAGTGTGATTACTGTGACCTCAGCGTAAAATACAGGCCTTTTGAAAGGGGCATGGAGGATAAGGGCTGAAATGTTTTTCTAGAGTATTATGAAAAAAAGCTGTCAGCTCCATGCTGTTAACTGTCTCTACTACACGACTGGTATGGTAGTCCCTTCCAGAGATAATTTCACTCCTTTTAAAACTTACTGACATGCTAACTCATGTAGACAAAATACACAAGGTGAAGGATACATGCAGTCTTATACAGGCAAGAGAAACAAGGAGCTTTAAAATGAAAAATACAGTTATCTTATACTAACAATCGTAAGTATTGTGGCTGACTATCTGGCCCAGTCAGTAATGCAGTGATCTATACATGGCAGACTTTTTTGCTTATATTCACCATAGACAGAATCATTGTAAGTGTGGTCAGGTTTAGACATACTCATTTGACAGTTCCACGGAACACAGTTCAGAGGATCCAAAAAGCAGCCCTTTTCTGGTACACCATGTATCAACCATATCTGCCTTTTCACACTACTTGGCACAGTCGGATTTGTGTTGATGCTTTCTGGGAAATTTGGGCAGCTGTCTCACACAGTCTCAGCTGCTGGTGCCGGGGACACGGGACTCAGTGTTTCTCCACTGGTGCAGTATGCTTTTTGTCTAGGCTTTTTCTACTGTACTTCTCAACATGGTATCTGAGCATTTACTTATTGAACACACAGGTTTTTGTTTCTCCCTCCCCAGTCACAGGAATTCTACGTTCAAGAAGTGGGTTTTAGATTTCATTTTGAATGTGCAGAGGATGACTGGAATATTTTCCCACAGAAAGGACCTGAGAGGTGGTAGGACTTGCCAGCCCAGTTGTATGTATGTGGTTGACAGTCCTATCTAGAACCTGGTTAACTATGCAGTTGGTACTCCCTTGCTGATAAATCGGTTGGAAACATAGTATAGTTGCAGTGTTAGGAACAGTGTGTTAATTTTTGTTTTAGCCTGGTTACAAACTCAAGGTTGGTCTACACTACAGACTTATGTCACTATAACTGTGTCGCTCAGGGGTGTGGAAATCCACACCCCTGAGTGATGCGGGTATATTAACTGAGTGCCTGGTGTGGACAGCTTTATGTTGACAGGAGGGCTTCTCCTGTCGACATAGCTACTGACTCTTGGGGAGGTGGAGTACCTACGCCGATGGGAGAGTCTCTCCCGTTGGCATAGGTAGCATCTTCACTAAGCGCTACAGCGGCACAGCCACAGTGCTGTATGTGTAGACAAGCCCACAGTTTAAATTTGTAGACCGATTTCACCCCCACCCCCCAATGCTTTGGACCTAGGAAGTCGGAGCATCACCCCCTAATTGCAGGTTTTGGAGTCATGTTTGTTACCATCAGGCTGGTATAAAATCCACAGCCGCTTTGAAGGATTGGGCATGGATTGTGAATGTGAAGGAAGGAAAGGTCCCTCAGACTGAAAAGATAGGTATAGAAAACTGAGCCTGGACAATATCTGGAGTTCCTATCTTAGACGAGAGCCATATTAGTTATGCAATTCTTGTTGAGGGTGAGGTAGCATAGGAGAAAATGCATCTGCTTTAATTGAAAGGGGGAACAGTCCTTGAGTGGGGCGTGTTTCCAGTGGGGTCCTGTAAGGATCAGATCTTGACCCCATGGCTGTTTAACATTTTTATCAGTGAGCTGGAAGAAAACATAAAACCATCACTGAAAGTTCTCAGAAGACACAAAAAGTGGGGGAGTGGTATATAATGAAGTTCTGGTGCCCACTGTTCAACAAGGATGTTGATAAATTGGAGAGGGTTCAGAGAAGAGCCCCATTATATTAATAATAATGATGGAAGGTTTAGGAAAGATGCCTTAACGTGATTGACTCAAAGAGCTCAATCTGTTTAGGTTAACAAAGAGAAGGTTAAAGGGTGACTTGATTAATCTGTAAGTATGTAAATGGGAATCACATTTAATAATGGGTTTTTCAATCTAGCAGAGAAAGGTATAACAATCTAATGCCTGAAGTTGAAGCTAGACAAAGGCATACATTCTTAATGGTGAAAGTAATTAAGAAACAATTTACCAAGGGTTGAGGTGGATTCTCCATCACTGTGAATTTTTAAATCAAGATTGGACTTTTTCTAAAAACTGCTCTAGGAATTATTTTGGGGCAGTTCTCTGGCCTGTATTATACAGGAGGTCAGACTAGATGACCGCAATGGTCCCTCCTGGCCTTGGAATCTATGAAACTGTAGTGATAAAATCCATTATTACTAGGGAGCTGATTGGGTTCTTCTGACTTTGGACTGCTCTCCCATTGAGTTCAGAGAGAGATAAATGCAGGATCCTTGAGATCTAGACCTCTCTTGTAAGGGGCTTGGATGCAGCAGAGACAGAACAGCAAGCAATGATGCAGCATGCCGCTGAGTTGTGCTAGGCAAGTGTCTGTTGGTTTGGGCTGCTTCACTTGGCAGGAATGTCAAGGATGCAGAGTGGGAGGATGGATGAATCCCTCCTGGAGGACTAGGGAGAAGCTTCTGTCTTGTGACTTTTGCCTGGAAGAAAGTCTCTGTGGCAGGGTCTGGACAGAATCTTTTTTGCGACCCTATGTTGTTTGATCCTGTCTAGCCATCTTGAATTCTGATGGAATGTGTTGCTGATGGTGGTAATTTTTTTCTTGGTGAAATCATAGTTTGAGCCAATTCATCTAGAAATTACAGTTGATGATATACTTTGGGGTGTAACTGGAATATAGTATTCTGTATTAACTAGCAGTAGTAAATTGACATAAACAGATATTTTAGACAGGGTAAAATACCTCGACCCTACAAGGAAATTGCAGTGGTTGGTTCTAATACCTGGATAGCTACATGGAATATTTACAAAAGATTTTGCATCTGACCCTCCCCAAAAATCTAGAAATGCCCATCACTGTCAGTGTTTCTGTAAATATGAATGGTGCTAGTGAGTATGGAAAGTCTAAGTTTGTTACAAAGCAGATGAATGTGTGAGGCACTTAGGATGCTTTCTCAGATGGTTGAAAATAAACTGTTCAAGTATAACTAGAGAGATAAGGTGGGTAAGGTAATATCTTTTATTGGACTAACTTCTGTTGGTGAGAAAAGTCTTTCGAGCTTACACAGAGCTCTTCTTCAGGTTAGCTCTGTGTAAGCTTGAAAACTTGTCTCTCTCACTAACAGAAGTTTGTCCAATAAAAGATAGGTGAGGTAGTACTGTGACCAACATCGCTACGACACTTCCTTCATTCAAGTATAATTATTTATCTAACTTGGATTAATCCATGGCCAGTCATGTTGCACGACTAGAGATTATTTGATTGTTGGTTAAAATCCTTTTTGTCTCTGGCAGGCTTCTGTGAACTTTCTTCTTTGGTTTTACATAGCAGTACAGAAGATTCATATTAAATCCAATTAATTTAAAAAATACTGGATGCACCTGAGAACACAGTTACCAGCTCTTTTACTTGCAATCCTTTTCATTTCATCAGAGGCAACATGCCAGTTTATTGGTTATTTAATAATGTTTTACTTTTAAACGAGGATATGTTTTTACAATCAAATGGAATGGATTATACATCTTTTAAAATTACGTTCTTCCTGTAGTTCAGTTGAATTACCTGAAATGTTTTGCTACACCAAGTAGGACAATTTAAAAATTGACAGCTAAATTGTACTGGCATCTGGAAGATAGTAACCTTTAATCTGTATTTCCACAGGATATCATTCAACAGAACAACATTAACAGCAGCTATGCAGAACTCAGATCATACAGAGGATGACTGCAACCTAAGTAATGAGAACACAGTCAACAGCACTGACGCAGCAGGAGAGCAGCTTACGGACTTTAGTACAGAGATTATGAGTGTCACAGAGATGGAACAGTCCCCTGATAGCTCTCCTGATGTAAATGAGGAGACCACACAAGAGAGTGGAATACCAGATATTCAAAGTTTACACACGACTGATGTTGAGGCTCATTTCCCTCCTGAATATGAGAAGTTCTGGAAAGTAGTCGAGGAGAATTCCCAGGATTTCACAGGTTGGGTATATCTGCTGCAGTACGTAGAGCAGGAGGTGAGTACATCTTTTCCCCCAAAATGCATAGAAGGATGAATTAACGCATTGTCCTCTGATTCCAGTCTTGAATTTAAAGTTGTATCTCAGTCCCTAGCAGGTATTGTTTCAAGACAGTGCTTCTGGATTTCTACTGGGCCATGTTCGTTCTTAAGGGTACAAGCTCTGACTTCAGTTCTCAAATCTCTGTGCTTTATGCATGTAGAATTCTAGTCACTTAAAAAGGGGACATAAGAATGGCCATATTGGGTTAGACCAGTGGTCCATCTAGCACATCTCTTGACAGTGGGTAGGGCCAGTTGCTTCAGAAGGAATGAACAGAACAGGGCAATTATTGAGTGATCCAGCCCTGACTTCTGCAGTCACAGGTTAGGGACAATCAGAGCATGGAGACACTGCAGCTCAGGCCAATTTTTGTGGCCAGTTGTGATTGTGCCATGTTATCAACTAATTGAGAGGAAAAAATAAAGATGAGTAAGTCTTGAGAGCACTAATATTGTGAAACTTTCTAATTAGATTTTTAAAATAGTGTTGTTATATCTTGTAAAATCCTTTTAAAGAGCAGCGCTACCTAGCTACAAAGACACACTCCTCTTACTTGCATTACAATCAAGCTAGTAGATGAATATTGCTGGTCCAGCACTTAGCACTCAAATAATGATTTACACCTTCTGAGTGTTACTACTGACACAGCTTGTAATGCAGACATCAGATGCTGACAGATCATGGCTTTTTCTCAAAGTCTGTTTTTAAAAGTTCAAATGCTAGCCTAGTTTTGTGTGAAATTTTTGTTTCCATGGCTTGCTGAGTTACATTGATGTCTATAGAATCACTGAAAACTCAGAGCCCTGCTGACAGCTAGTTGAGGTTTGGATAGGTTGACCAGACAGCAAATGTGAAAAATCGGTGTGGGGGGTAATAGGAACTTATATAAGAAAAAAGACCCAAAAATCAGGACTATCTCTATAAAATCGGGACATCTGGTCACCCTAGGTTTGGAACATCTGTCTAAAGCAGGGGTTCTCAAACTGGGGGTTGGGACTCTTCAGGGAGTCGCAAGGTAATTACATGGGGGGTTGCAAGCTGTCAACCTCCACCCCAAACCCTGCTTGCTTCCAGCATTTATAATAGTGTTAAATATATTAAAAAGGTGTTTAATTTGTTGGGGGGGGTCGCACTTAGAGGCTTGTGATGTGAAAGGGGTCGCCAGTAAAAAAGTTTGAGACCCACTGGTCTAAAGAATCAAGTGCAGTAGCTGAGGTGGAAAGAAGCAGGTTCTGACTGAAGATGCTAGCAGAGTAGTGTGGGAATACTTAAGCTGTGTCTGCTTGCAACTTTGTAGACCTGTAACTTAAGTTAGCTTAGATCTTAGTGTTGTAATTATTTGTGCTCACATATATTCAAAGTTATTTATAAAACTATGGAAAAGCACCTGATATTACGACGTGGCTTTCTGTGTTTGAATTGGAACGGTGCCCTCCATGTAAGAATTCATGCTCTTCTCTAGTTATTTGAAACTTTCTCTTAAGAACTGTAAGTTACAGTTCTGTTGTATGTTTCTTACAGAACCACTTGCTGGCTGCCAGGAAAGCATTTGACAGATTTTTCACACATTATCCATATTGCTATGGATATTGGAAAAAGTATGCAGACCTTGAAAAGCGACATGACAACATTAAACAGTCTGATGAGGTACGTTCGTAGCTGGATATAGCTATCGCCATTTGGTCCTGTAAGCCAAATGATGACTAAACCGCTACAAGTCATTTTGGCTGCCAGTACCTACCATATATGGTCAGATTTATAGGGATTTTGTTTGCATTTGTCACTTTTTTTGTGGCATTTGTAGCTAATATTTTCTCTCTTTGTTGGCAGGTGCGTTAAACCTCTACAGTTTGTCAAGCTTTGCAGTGCAAGCCTCTGTATTACACTGCAGCTTAACAAGTAGGGCAGGGCTTTTCTGTCACTTACATTTATTTCTCATTTTCAAAACAATATAGTTGGTTTGCTGGTCACAATTGCTACATCTTATTGCATTTTTGGTCAGACGCTGTCAATGATGCTCTAATGGGTCTGTGCCCTATGGTCTGTACCCCAAAGCCTGCCCACACAACCTGGTCAGAATGCAGGGACCGCTGCGCTTTGAAGATCAAGACTCTGCACGTGGAGATCAGAACATTGCCATGTTCTATCCAACCTCCACCCAAATGGTAATGGTAGATTATTTAAACAAAATTCCAGTAATTAGTATTTCTAAGGTTCGCCGGATAACACAGTGTTGCCTCTCTCTTAGGACACTATTAAATATTTGAAGTACAGTTTATGTTGTTCTCTTCATAGGTGTATCGGAGAGGGCTACAGGCAATACCTCTTAGTGTTGATCTTTGGATACATTATATAAACTTCTTAAAAGAGACACTGGATCCTGTTGACCCTGAAACTAATAATACCGTAAGAGGGTAAGTTGTTTGTGTTTTTAAAAAGAAAAAAGGGAAGAAACACATGAACACAGTTGTAAATGATATGTAGTTACATGAAAAAGTAGAATCTTTAGCCATGAGAACAAAGCTGAAGTAGCATCTAGCTGTATTGATGTCTCTTTATTTTTGTCTGATAAATAGTTCCATTCACTCCTCAGAGCCTTGGGAATAGGCTCTTAGAGAGAAACTCCTCGTGGATTTTAGTGGTTGATTTCTTGTTTATGGCTTATTTTTATGTTGTTCTTCTTCCTTTTATTGTGAAAATATTAGGAAAAATCACTGTAGAGTTGCTTATTAAAAAGGTCTTGTATTTATCATATATCCAGAGAACATATTTGGTAACATGCATTGTTTGAATCCCCAAAAGAACGCAGTAAAAGCTAAATAGAACATTCAGAGGCTCTTACAAAAAAAATCCACCTCATTCTTCTTGCTCCTTGAATAGTTGAGGTACTACATTCAGAAATGGCTGTTAAACATTTTTTCAGAGCCTATGAACATGCAGTCTTAGCTGCGGGGACAGATTTCCGCTCTGACAGACTATGGGAAATGTATATAAATTGGGAAAATGAACAGGGCAACCTACGAGAAGTTACAGCTATATATGATCGTATCCTGGGGATTCCAACGCAGCTCTATAGCCATCACTTCCAGAGGTAAGGACAACTTAAAGCCTTAGTTAACTTCGTGCTATTAACTGTGTTAAATAGGCATAAATATAATTAATTTTTTAATATTTTTGTAAAACTCAAAATTGTTCAATCCAAACAGGAACTTGGAAAGTTATTACACTTAAGCCAGTAATAAAAGTGATTGTCTCTCCAAAAAAACAAAGCTTCTGTGTAAACTTCACTTCTTAATTATAAGCAAATACATTTGTATAGTGTCTTACTCTACCATCTATATTTTAGTTCTTATGTTGATACTGTGAGTGCACTGTTTCACACGCTAGCATTTCTTTAAATAAATAAAACGAGGGCTAATAGAAAATTGGAGACTGAAAATGTTTTCACCTTCATTAAGAACGGGCACAGACTTCTCTTTAGGGAGCCATGGAAGTGATCTTTGGAGCAGCAAGACCTCAGACTGATGCAAAATGTACAACACAATAAAATGTATTTAAATCAGTATTGCCTGGAGCTGCGAACCAGCTGAGTGTTGTACAGACTTAGATCTTTTTATTCTTTTGAGCACTGAAGCAAAGTTTAGGAACTGGTGTCCAGAGAAAAACTAAAAAAAATCAAAATTCACAAATTCGCCTATGACCAACTTTTTTGTAAAAAGGAAGTTGTGGGAATTGTTAGCAGGAAGAAAAATGGGGTGAACCCAGAAAAGGGTGCATCTTACCAGAAAGTTGTTATTCAGCTTCTAATTCCATATCCTGCTACAATTCTCAGCTGAACTGTTTTTTACCATAAACTAATTTAAGAAAAATACTTTATTCAGTTTTAAATAATAAATATCTGTGTTAATTTGGATAGGGTAAACATTAAAACCCAGAAACCCTAGTTAAGAGGTACAGCAGTCTTCCTAGTAGTTTCTAAAGAAGGTTTTTGTTAGGAATTCCCAAGCAAGTGGTCATTCTCTGAGAATTAACATCCCATGCCATCCTATTCACTGAGTATGTAGCCTTTTCCCACCACAGTTTGCAAAGGTATTCACCGTTACAAGCCACTCCTTAATGTTTGCCCTTCATGGTACTTGAATCCTTTGAAACAGAAAGCTTTGCACACCTAGTAGATATTACCTATGTATTATGCGCACTGTGCGAAGTTGCATCTCCAGGAGAGTTCTAGGTTCTTAAACCATCCACTTGTGCTAATAATCATTTCTTCGAGTGGTGTCCCCATGGGTGCTCCACTTTAGGTGTCGTTGCGCCCCTGTGCTCGTAGCTGGAGATTTATGGTAGCAGTGCCCCGGTTGGGCCGCACATGCACAGTCCCCATCTCGCGCTGCTTCAGGCGGTTAACTGGCACTGTACGACCAACCCCCCCTTTCTCCCCCCAGTTCCTTCTCTCCCGACGTCAGAGCACTCAGCAGCGCCTCACAGCTAGAAATAATTCTTTTTCCTGTCCCTTTAGCAATAGTTCTTAGTTACAATACAATAGACTTTTTCCCCCCTTCCTATCTTATCTCCGTCCTTTAAAAAAAAAAAAAAAAAAAAAAAATTTTTCCCTCATAGGACCATAAATTTTCCAGTCTTCCTGATCACAGCGGCACTATACTTCTATATCTCTCTGCATCACTGACAGAATAAGCTTCCTCAGGGTATGCCTGGCTCCCCAGGGTTTAAACGCTGCACTATCTGCCAGCTTTCAATACACCTCTCGGATGGACGCTCTCAATGCATCTGCTGTCTCGGTGAGGGACGTACACCGCGAAAGTGCTCGCACTGTCTAAACTTGAAAGCCTGCACGAGAAAGGCAAGGGATTTACAGCTAAAGCTTTCTCCTTATGGAGAAATCTCTTCGCCCGGCGACTGAGCCTGAGGTACGAACTCCTCCCAGAAAGAAATCGCCGACTGCCGCCTTGGACAAAGACCCTTCTTTCAGGGGAAAAGATCCCGAACAACCTGCCAAGAAGGCAGCAAAGAAACGGGGCACCACGTCCCCGACTCCGGAGTCAGCCAAGAAAAGGTGCTCCAATAGCGGCCAGATGCTCCCGGTACCGACCGCACCGGCCATATCAACTGCAGATAGACCACGTCCCAATGGTACTAAGAAACCCAGAGCTCCAAAGCAGTCGCGCTTTGCCACAGGCGTTAAGGGGAAAGTGAAACCCCATGCCACCGCACCGACAACAGCAAGCAAGCCAGCCATCGGTACTGAGCATTCCTGCGCTAATGCTGCCACCTACTGCTGGTACTATGCACACCAGCCACACACCAGCACGGATAAGCTCATTCCAGCATACGATACCGAGCTCCACCATCCCACCGAGATCAGACACGTCACAGCAGTTCCTGTGTCCCACAGACTTATCTGTCTCATTGGTACCACAGTCTCCTTGGCACCAAAGGTACCACGGTTCACATGGTACTAAGCCAACCCAGCTCTCCAGAGTTTTCAATGCAATTCTCTAGTGGGGAGGACGATGGAGAGGAGGATATCGGGCACTTGCCAGAGGTTTCCTCTCCTGTGGCTACTCCTGCCACACAGACCCCACCAACCATAGGCTTCCCTGTACACTTTACAAACCAACCCTGGTTGGGCCAACCATAATGCCCACCATGCCCTTCCAACCACACTGGCCATTCTGGCAGCCATGGACTCCATACCCACAGCAGCAGCAACAGGGAGTACCCAACACTCTGCCCTCAACCACCCATATTGGCATCAAAGGCACCTTCTACTGTCTCCGAACAAGGGGCCCAAGAAAAGGAGCAATTCTCGGACCCAGATGAACCAACTGACATTACATTTTCATCTTCCTCACCGGATGACACAATTACGCCCCACCACAGCAGACGATTTCAAGCAGTTCCAGGATCTCTACAAGAGAGTGGCCACTTCCCTAGATATCTCCCTGGAAGAGGTCCAGGAATCTCGCCACAATCTAGTGAACATACTTCACATATCCACTTCATCCAGAGTTGCCCTTCCCATGAACGATGCGATTATGGACCCTGTGAAGTTGCTCAGGCAAACCCCAGCATTGATTCTACCTACCTGTAAAAGGTCTGATAAGAAGTATTACATGCCAGCCAAGGGCACTGAATTCCTTTTCTCACATCCAACGCCAAATTCATTCGTTCTCTACGCGGTGAATGAACGGGGTAAACAACAATACTATAGAAACACCCCGTATGATAAAGACTGGAAATGGCTCGACCTATTCAGTCGTAAAGCGTACTCTGCTGCGACATTACAATTGAGAATTGCCAACTATGAAGCCCTACTGACAAAATATAATCACAATAATTATGCAAGTCTTTCAGAATTTATAAACTTTATACCAGAAGACAAAAAGAATCAATACAAGGCACTCGTCACAGAGGGCCAACTTACCACCAGAACAGCGCTCCAACCTGCCCTTGATTCCGCGGCAAGATCCATAGCAACAACAGTCACTATGAGGAGAGCCTCCTGGCTTCATCTCTCCGGTTTCCCAAAGCCAGTGTGTGTAGTCCACCATAGAAGACTTACCCTTTGAAGGCGCCAAACTCTTCGTGTACAAAACGGACGAGTCATTGCATACCCTGAAAGACTTGAGGGCCACCTTGCGGTCTCTGGGCATCCCCACACCTAGGAACGAGAAACGGCAGACCACTTACTAAACTCCTCAACGGTTCCAACCCCCTCAGTATACTCAACGGAATAGGTATTACGACCAACAGGGGTGGAAACAGAAAACTTCGAGGAGAAGACAATCCGTTTCCTGGACTACTACCTCTCAGCCATCAACCTCTAGGCAACAGATTTGAAGCCTTTGTCGAGGGCTCAAGAATCCCATCTACTGCGGAAAGAGGTGAACTATCTCATATCCCTGGGATCACTAGAACCCGTATCGACCGAGTACAGAGGGAAGGGGTTCTATTCCCACTACTTTCTCAGACAGAAAAAAACAGGAGGTTGGGGACCTATGGAGATTTACAGCGACTAAACAAGTTTGTAAAAACACAAAGATTCAAAATGATCATACTAGGCACCATAATCCCAGCATTAGAGAGGGGGGACTTGTTCTCAGCCTTCGACCTACAGGACGCATATTTTCATATATTGATCCATCCCTCACATCAGAAATTCCTGCGATTCACAATAGCCCAGGATCACTTTCAGTAGAAAGTTCTACCCTTCGGCCCTTCCACTGCACTGCGAGTATTTTCCAAAGTACTCGCCGTAGTAGCGGCCTATGTACGCAGACGGAATAATGATATTCCCGTACTTGGATGACTGCCTGCTGAAAGCATCAGTACTGCAGACAGCCATATGTTCCACCCATGTACAATACACCTCTTTATCTCCTTAGGATTTCAAATAAACTTACAAAAGTCCACCCTAACACCTGTCCAACGCCTGGAATTCATTGGAGCGGACCTCAACTCCCTCAAAGCAACTGCCTCTCTTCCAACAAAACACTTTCTGACTCTAACCGCCTTAAACTTAACAGCGCGGAACAACCCGCAGGTGTCTACCAGAACTTGCCTGCAACTCCTAGGCTACATGGCCGCCACGACCTTCGTCGTCCAACATGCAAGGCTACACATGTGGTGCCTTCAAGCCTGGTTATGGACAAATTATGCTCCTCACAAGCACAGCAAAAACAAACTCCTCTCTATGACGAATGCAGTCAAGGACTCCTATGGTGGACCAATCTGGCCAGTGTCTGCAGGGGCGTGCAGGTTCTGCAGAATCTGCCAGCGCTCACCATCACCACGGATGCATCCCTCCTGGGCTGTGGGGGGGGGCACATCTCCAGGCACATTCTATACAGTCCTACTGGTCTCCAGCGGAGTCCCAGCTTCATATCAACCTGCTGTAACTCCCAAGTGGTTCAAAATGCCTGTTCTCATTTCCTACCATTAATCCAAAACAAAACGGTACAGATCCTCACCGACAATGTAGCCACCATGTTCTACATAAACAGACAAGGAGGAGCACAGTCACACTCCCTATGTACGGAAGCCATGCGTCTGTGGCATGGTGCATCAAACACAATGTCCATGTTATAGCTTCGTACCTACCTGGTTTCCAGAACAACACATCAGATACCCTGAGCAGGAAGTTTTATTAAGACCACGAATGGGAGCTGAACAGATGGGTCATCCAAGATATTTTCTAGATGTGGGGATTCCCAAAGATAGACCTCTTCACAACTGCACACAATTCCAAATGCCCCCAGTTCTCTTCCAGAGCAGGACTTGGTCAACACTCTCTGGGCAATGCCTTCCTCATCAAGTGGAATGCCCCTCTCCTGTTCGCCTTTCCCTCCCACCCCTCTCCTAGCCCGTGTACTCACAAGATAAAGCAAGATGGATCCAGAGTGATCCTATTAGCCCCCACGCACGCTCCTGCTTCTGCCTCGACTTCTGTCACAGGATGTAGGGCGCATCCGCCATCCGGATCCCCAAAAACTTCATCTCAAAGCCTGATTACTACATGGCCCTTGGGATCTGAAATGACACGTTGCACAGAAGTTCAGAAGATATTATTAAACAGCCGTAGGGAAACTAACCAACACACCTACGGACATAAGTGGAAACTATTCAAATCATGGTGCCAAGGCAAACAAGACGGCACCTGTGTCATCCTCCTTACCTCTTATTTTAGGCTATCTACTGGAACTTAAACGGGACTTCCCATGAGTTCCATCCATGTAAACCTTCTGGCCATCATGACATTTCATCATAAAGTCGACGGATTCTCTATTTTCACACATCCCATCACTAATCTCTTCTTGAATGATCTCTCCAACTCCTATCTGGAAGTGAGAAAACCCACCCCTCCATGGGATCTCAACCTAGTCCTCCATGCCCTCACCAAGCCCCCTTTCGAGCCCATAGCTACAAGCTCCTTACTACACCTCTCTATGAAGGTTGCGTTTCTAGTGGTCATTACATCGGCCAGGTAATCAGGAGAACTAGCTGCTCTCATGAGGGATCCACCCTGTATGATCTTTTTTAAAGATGAAGTATCTTCAGACCCCATCCTAAGCTTTTGCCTAAGGTGGATTCATCGTTTCACCTTAACCAGCCTATATACTTACCTACATTTTTTCCGAAACCACATACAGACAGTAGACAATCCAGACTACACTCCTTGGATGTCCGAAGGGCTCTTGCCTTTTATGTCGATAGAACAAAATCCTTTCGCAAGTCTCCAAAATTATTCGTTTCTGTCACCGAACGCTCTAAAGAGCACGCCATTTCCTAACAACGCCTATTCAAATGGATATCAGACTCTATCAAACTCTTATCTCCAGTATAAATGACAACCCCCTACTGGGATCCGTACGCATTCTACTAGGAGTCTTTCAACCTCCATAGCTTTTCTCAACAACATCCCTATTGCGGAAATCTGTAGGACTGCAACCTGGATCTCACCGCACACTTTTACACAACACTATGCGTTGCAACAACACACATCTTCTGATGCCCTGTTTGGTGTCACAGTGTTTTCATCTGCTACGACTTCAACTCCGAAGCCCCCTCCTTCCACCAGAGGGCACTGCTCTGAAGTCACCTAAAGTAAAGCACCCACAGGGACACCACTAGAAGAAGAAGAAGAAGAAGAAGAAGTTACTCACCTTGTGCAGTAACAGGTTCTTTGAGATGTGTATCCCTGTGGGTGCTCCACTACCCTCCCTTCTCCCCTCTGCTTTGGAGTTCTATGAAATACAGACTCTGCAGTAGAGAAGGAATGGGGGGGGGGAAGGAAGAGGGTTGGTCGCACAGCACCAGTTAACTGCTTGAAGCAATGTGAGACAGGAACTGTACATGTGCGGCCCAACCAGGGCACTGCTATTCTAAATCTCTGGCTACGAGCGCAGGGGCGCAACGATACCTAAAGTGGAGCACCCACAGGGACACACATCTCGAAGAACCTCTGTTACTGCACAAGGTGAGTAACTTCCTCGCTTTTGTCATATAACTTAGAATAAGTGAGTATTTTTTAAAATATAACATGTAAAAATTGTGCATTTGTTAGGTGAACAAATCCTGTTTCTTTGCAGGTTTAAAGAACACGTACAAAATAATTTGCCTCGAGACCTTCTAACTCCTGAGCAGTTTATTCAGCTACGCCGGGAATTGGCGTCTGTCAGTGGCCATAGTGGGGATGATGCACCACCAGGAGATGACCTTCCTTCTGGAATTGAGGACATAACTGACCCTGCAAAGGTAAATGTGCAGGCGAGGTTGCGGAACACCTTTGCATGTTTGTTCAATCTGCTGCTGCTGAGAGGAGAGTTTTCTTTTATTTGCAGGGACTGTACTATGTTTTTGGCTGAGCTGATCCCATAGTGTAGAGTGTCAACTCCTACATGTGAGCCAAAGAGCAGCAGTTAGTGTGTGATTGGCTGTATAGACAAGAAGAGATCTCCCTTACACTACATAGGTTTGAAAGAAATGTAATTAACATTTTAATCTTAAAAGTGATCTACAAAATTTTAGCAGAATGTTGACTCTTTCAAATAAATGGGGTAAGTGTTACGGCGTGTTTTGTGAGTTTTTATTTATTTAGTACTGCCCTGTGCAGATCTGTGCTCCTTGAAGGGCATGCAAAAGCATGAAACCAGCTAGAAAGAAGTGCCCATTTGGGGTTGTACCAAACTAAAGATGGAATCCTATTTGGATATGACGCATCTCAGATTTATATCACTTCAGAAATTAAGAGGCCGACCATTGGATCCAAGACCTCCTCAGGTCCATTACACTAAGAGCTAAGACAATGTGCACTTTTATCCCACTTGTTCAGGACAGCACCTGAAGTAGCGGTGTACCTTTCATATTTTAATTTATGCAGATCACGTCAATAATACAGTGCAGTTGTAAACTTGATATTTTACAGACCAGTATTAATCACTTGCTTTTATCATGTATCTTTAGCTAATCACTGAAATAGAAAACATGAGACACAGAATCCAAGAGATTCATCAAGAAATGTTCAATCACAATGAACATGAAGTCAGCAAGAGGTGGACCTTTGAAGAAGGAGTAAGTTTTCTTGTGTTAGCCTTTTTTGTATGAAAGGCAGCGTGGTCTAAAGGCATGAACATGGGACTGGGAACCAGAAACTCCTGGTGTTTCTAGTTCTGACTAAACTACTGTAAAGCTTTGGGCAAATAAATGGTTTTACTCTCTTTTCTATCTTCAAAAAGAGTACTTTTAAAAAATATACCAACATTAATAACTAATTCTCACAGCAGCTCTGTGAGGTAGGTACTAAGTTTTATTTTGAGAGAGGCAACGTGGGGAAAATACATTTTACTAAGTGTAAACTTTACATATAGTGTCTTTCATACCATGTATAAGAAAGGAGGGTACTACTTCATAAATGTGGCATATTACAGAATTAAAACTAGTCAATAGAAAGAAAAGCTTCTTATAATATCTTAAAAATTAAGTTGTCACCAAGATAGAAACTGTAAAGAGTACAACTAGGTGCAAAAATCTGATACTGCTGTGTTAGAATTTCACAAGTAAAATTCCAGTTGAGAATGGCAAAAACTAACTATTCATCCAATAACACCACGTTGTGCTGCACATGCTTTATAACAAACAGTATTAAACTAAGCAAGCATATGAAATTGTATATATTCAGTGAAGCCGAGTTACTTTTGCAACTTCAACTTCTGAATTCTCCATAAATTTACCATGTAAACATAATAGGACATTATTCTTGCCTTCAATTTTCTTTGTTTTTAAAGAGGAAAAACTTGCTTATGTCTAGTGTTTGCATTTAAGTGGTCTCAAATTTGGCTGTGACATTCATGTTTCATTGAAGGGAATGGGAAACATGGGGAGTTCCTGGTCTTGCTGCTGTTTGTCTGGCAGTAATTTTCTGTTGGTTTTAAACTAGCAGTTGTATTATTTCACATGGACATTGTGACATGGGCAGGGATGGTGTCCCTAGCCTCTATTTGCCAGAAGCTGGGAGTGGGCGACGGGATGGATCACTCGATGATTACCTGTTCTGTACATTCCCCCTGGGGCACCTGCATTGGCCACTGTCAGAAGACAGCATACTGGGCTAGATGGACCTTTGGTCTAAACCAGTCTGGCCGCTCTTATGTTGTTATAGTCTTATGGGGAAAAAATTATTTTAAATGCAAGTTTATCATGAACAAAACAGTGGAGATGGTACTCCAGAGCAAGTAAGTGTAGGTCAGGCAGTGTGTAAAACTGCATTAAAGCTCTTACTTGCATTGCATGGATTCTAGTCCATGTTTTCGAGTTCTCTGTTCTGTGTTTGAGCAGTGCAAGATCTGTACAACCTTACAGTGGTCTGTAGTAGCCATAAAGGCTCAAAAAACAGAGGGGAGGCCTGACCATGGGTCCCCCCTTTCCTTGCCATGCCAGCAGCTTAGAGGGTGTATGGTATACAGGGCTCGCTATATACCAGTGCAGGATCACCCTTGCACCAGAGTGAATGCTTCCTTTTGGGACCATAATATGCTGGCAATACCATGCAAAGTGGCCATGCCTGATCTGAGGATCCTGATCAACATTTTTACATAAGAATGGCCATACAGGGTCAGATCAATGGTCCATTCTAGCCCAGTATCCTGTCTAGAGACAGGGGCTAATGCCAGGTCTTTGGAGGGAATGAACAGATCAGCAATCGTCAAGTGATCCATTCCTTGTCGTCCACTTCCAGCTTTTGGCATTCAAAGGCTAGGGACAGCCAGCGCGTGGGGTTAATTCCCTGATCATGTTGGCTAATACGTATTGATGGACCTATCCTCCATGAATGTATCTAGTTCTTTTTTGAACCCCGCTATAGTTTTGGCCTTCACAACATACCCTGGCAATGAGTCCCACAGGTTGACTGTGTTGTGTGAAGAAGTACTTCCTTTTGTTTGTTTTAAACCTGCTGCATATTAATTTCATTGGGTGTTCCCTGGTTCTTGTGTTATGTGAAGGTGTAAATAACATTCCTTATTTATTTTCTTCACACCAGTCTTGATTTTTATAGACCTCTATCATATCCCCCCTTAGTCTCTTACAGGTTCTCAGTGCTGCTATGTTTGGTTTGCAGACAAGGCAGAGGATTGAGTAATTACTAACAGCATTACTGTTGTGGGTAATTTATTTTAAAAAAGATTATTTTGGGAAAGCTGTTTTTACAAGACCTAGATTTTGGCCCAAACTTGAATTGGCAATTATAGTATCCCTTTAAAATTAGTCATACCCTGAAGTCCATTCAGACCTGGATATTTGAATAGCCTACATAAGATTATTATTCTGAAAAGTCAAAGGGTGTGGTATAAATTCCAATATAAAGTAACATCCAAACAGTTTATCTTGCTCTGTATTTTTGTCTAAGTTGTTGAATTTGACTCCAGTGTTACTCATCTGTTGCAGATAAAACGACCTTACTTCCATGTAAAACCTTTGGAGAAAGCCCAGTTGAAAAACTGGAAAGAATACTTAGAGTTTGAGATAGAAAATGGGACTCATGAGCGAGTTGTGGTCCTCTTTGAAAGATGTGTTATTTCATGTGCCCTCTATGAGGACTTCTGGATTAAGGTAAGGGAAGTGATTTACTAATGAATTCTTACTGATTGCAAACATTGATCTAGTGACTAACCTTTTGTAATCTTGTTGAATGTTGTTCATATATAACTATATCTGTTGCATTAGGAGATGGTCTGCTTGCAACCAGATTTGACTGCTGCATATGCCAACTTCGTTGCCTCTCTACGTCCTTCCTTACAGAAACTAGTCTAGTGGTTCAATAAAGGTGCTGAATGGGTTTAAACAAAAGAATTTTATCGTTCTGTCATGTATTTAAAGACCAAAAATAAGCTTTAAATTATTCAATCTATACTCTGTTTTCAAATGTAGTATGCCAAGTATATGGAGAATCACAGTATTGAAGGAGTGAGACATGTCTACAGCAGGGCCTGTACGATACACCTTCCTAAGAAACCAATGGTTCATATGCTATGGGCTGCCTTTGAAGAACAGCAGGGTAAGAGCCAAGTTAGTGAGGCTTTTCTAGTTAAATTAGCCTTTGGATTGTTGCTGGCAGTGATTTTTTTTTTATTTTTTTTTTTTCAAGAGTTGATGGATGCATGGTGTCTGCATTAAATACTTACCCAACATTTTTAGGGAACATCAATGAAGCAAGAAGAATTTTGAAAACATTTGAAGAGTGTGTTCTGGGACTTGCAATGGTTCGCTTGCGAAGAGTTAGCTTAGAACGCCGACATGGAAACATGGAAGAAGCTGAACACCTGCTTCAGGAAGCTGTTAAGAATGCTAAATCAAGCGGTGAATCATCATTTTATGCCATCAAACTAGCTCGACATCTTTTCAAAGTTCAGAAGAACCTTCCAAAAGCAAGAAAAGTGCTGTTGGAAGCTATTGAGAAAGACAAAGTATGTGTTTCCTAAAAGCTTTATAAATAGTCCTGTGATATTTAATTTCCTCCTCCTTTTAGTCAGTGCATTAAAACATGGCAACAATGATGACAGGTTTTCAGACTGTATGTAAAGCATTTTATTGCACATGGAGACACCAGTCCCTCTAAGCTGATGTTGCCAGATTTGCAGGTTATGAATCTTGCCTTTTTCACCCTTCAGATAGTATCCATGATTCCCCTAGTGTTCTGAGACATCGTTGTTTTTCTCTGTCCTGCTCCCTTTCATAAATCACAAACAATGCAGGGATGCTGATATTGCATGGAAGTAATTTATTAAATACCATTGGTCGTGTTAGTGCGGGGATCACTTTATTTGGGCGCCAGAACTGCTTGGTCTTCGAGCCCTCATGCTAATCACAAGGATACACATACCCTCAGATGTACTGTAGACCATGTGCGTCTATTTATAAAATGACACAGGTCAAAGAGCACCTATGTTTACGCTTTCGGACAGGAAACCTTTGTACTGACTACACTATAACATCTATTTACAATGTAGGACACTGGTGCGCATAGCTGTTGAACTTATTAGAAAGAAATGCTGGAGATGTACTTGGGCAAACACTATTTTACAACAATCGCTGTAACTTTTTTTGCACAGGAGAACACTAAATTGTATCTCAACTTACTTGAAATGGAGTATAGTGGGGATCTTAAGCAAAATGAAGAAAACATCCTCACATGTTTTGACAAAGCTGTCAATGGTGCAATGTCTATAAAAATGAGGATTACATTTTCTCAACGAAAAGTGGAATTTCTGGAAGATTTTGGTTCTGACGTCAACAAGTAAGATTTAACCTACGCTATGGCTGTAATTGGGTCACCAAATGAGGTGCTGTTTATAACTTTGGGCGAAGAGTTTCATTTAGACATGCTCCTTAAACTATTATTTTAGCACTGCAATTATGACACTGTTAGAGTTGAAGACAGACAAATTCATACCAAGTTCCTATTTTCAAATATTATCAACTTTCTGGAAAAGCTGCCATTTTGTCTCATGCTTGTTCTCAGCTCAAAAGAGTGTTGTCTTTTTGTTCGAAAGCTGTGTCTTGGCTTTATAGTGGGGGATATTCTTGAAAGAGGACACGAAGAAAAGTGTTTGCTTTTTTTTTTGTACTCTAACTTCACCCACAACCACACATCTTAAATTTTCAAACTTGCCCTAACTTGGCTTATCCTTGAGGACTAGTATCATTAATGTGTTCAGAAATCACAGGCTTTCTAATTGTGTGCTCTGCATTGAGCCTTCTCTGGGCATCGGACATTTACACAAATGCAACTTTTAATTAAATATTTTTTATTCTCTTCATTCTCAATATTACCATTAAGTGTAATTTTCCTGTTTTTTGGCTTGGATTTTCCAAGCCATAAATTAGCTTTTCTGCATTGCACGTTGCTAATAATAGCCTATGGTAAAATTCTGCCTTCTGATATGCACTGACTTTCATGGGAACTATGCATGTAACTTCCAGGAAGGAAATTGGCTAAGAGAAAGCAAGCTTTTAGGTTCTGATATGGTGCTGCAGGACAAAATATCTGAGATGTGCAGAACGAAAAGAACGGGGATGGAACTCCAGACCTACTTGTGTCAAAGGAGATGGCTGATGGAAGAAGCAGTTTTGGTCTGTCACCTTTTGAACTGCAGTAGTAAGAGGAATCTGAACCAGCAGCTGCGCCTATATTAAATGAAATATCTAGGAAACATACAAATTGTTATTGCATCTATTGAAAGATGGGCTGCTTTATACACTGTTACTTGGTAGCTATATGGCTCTTCATGCAGCACTGAATTCCTCTATTTTTCATACTACTTGTGAAAGGTCTTTAGATATTTATATGAATTATAGCAACACATGTAAAACACCATGTACATTTATGGTGCAGTATAAATGCTTAATATGAACACAACTGTAAGTAATGGTAGGTTGGTATTTTTGTGGGGGGAAAATGTCTTCACATGCCACTGAAAATGTTGTTCTTCACTGTATTAACACACACTTTTGAATATATGCTGTGCATTATGAAAATCATTCAAACTAGCAAGCTTTTTGGTCTTCCTCACATCATAGTGGATAGCTTTAATCTTTTGGTCTTAATTCAATTAAAAAAAATTAGTTTACCTTTGCCTAGTTTCATAGTAATACAGAATTTTTACAGTCTGAAATAGACATACTTAATAATTGTCACTAAACAACATCCTTTGACAATGGATGGAAGATGTACAGGTTGGTAGCCTAATTATTTACAGGCTGTACTGACTGTTTTGAAAATGTAACATGCATGCTAAACAAAGTTTGTGGGATGTTTGATTTTTTTTTTTTTCCACCCAGGCTTTTGGATGCCTATGATGAACATCAAACACTTCTAAAAGAGCAAGATTCTTTAAAAAGGAAAGCAGAAAATGGGTATGAACTGTATTCACCTCATGCTCCTAAGTCAATTAATAGTTCATGCAATAGTGGTATTGCTTTGAATTCCAGAGTAGCAAAGACAGGATCCTGGGGTATTGTAGAAGTCAGTGTATAGACTTCTACAACTGGAACAAAACATTTTGAAATGTTTCTAAAACATTTAGAGAACGTCACTGACTACCCCATACTCGTCATTAAGTACTTTGGGTTTTTCAAGTTCAGTTGTTTTTAAAGCCCTTAAAACTATTTTGGGCTTTGTACTGTCTTCCCAGGAGGCCTAAAAGAAAAGGGAGTGGTGCTAAATATCAAATAGAGTGTAGTGTATCTAGTTATAGCTCTAACTTGACTGTAATGTTTTTTGCCTTAATTTACAGCATTTGCATCCCAAAAGTACTTAAACTCCAATGCTTCTGCTGAAAGCTGCTAGAATTCCTGGAGATGTGGCTTTTTTTTTTTTTTTTAAACCTCCCCATAGAATCATAGAAATGTAGGGCTGGAAGGGACCTCAAGAAGTATCAAGTCCAGCCTCCTGCACTGAGGCAGGACCAAGTAAACCTAAGCCATCCCTTACAGGTGTTTGTCCGACCTGCTCTTAAAATCCTCCAATGATGGCTATTCCACAACCTCCTTTGGAAGCCTAGCCCAGAGCTTAACTACTCTTATAGTTAAAAAGTTTTTCCTGCCACCCAACCTAAATCTCTCTTGCTGCAGATTAAACCCATTACTACTTGTCCTGCCCTCAGTGGACATGGAGAACAATTGATCACTGTCGTCTTCGTAACATTCCTTAACATATTTGAAGATTGGTGTGAGAGGGTTGATAACAATCTTCTTTTCTCAGTTTTTTTAACCTGTCGTCTTAAGTCAGGTTTTCTAAACCTTTTATCGTTTTTGTTGCTCTCCTCTGGACACTCTGTAATTTGTCCAGATCTTTCCTAAAGTGTGGCCCCAGAATTGGACACAGTACCTCACCCGTGCCTAGTAGAGCAGGACAGTTCTTGTCTTACATATGACATTCCTGTTAATACATCCCAGAATATTAGCCTTTTTTGCAACTGCGCACATTGTTGATTCATATTCTATTTGTGATCCACTATAACCCCAGGTTCTTTTCAGCAGTACTAGCACCTAAGCCAGTTATTCACCATTTTGTAGTTGTGCATTTGATTTTTTTCCTTCCTAAGTGAAGTATTTTGCATTTGTCTATATTGAATTTCATCTTGTTTCAGATCAATTCTCCAGTTTGTCAAGGTCATTTTTAATTCTAATCCTATCCTCCAAAGTGCTTGCAACCTATTGTCGGTTGGTGTCATCTGCAAATTTTAAGTCAATAATGGGGTCTCACAGGGGTCCGATGCTATTCAATATTTTCATTAGATACACCAGATAGCGAACCATTGATAATTACTCTTTGAGTACTGTCTTTCAACCAGTTGTGCACCCACCTTACAATAATTTCATCTAGACTACATCTCCCTAGTTTGTTTGAGAATGATGTGTGGGACTGTCTCAGAAGGCTTATTTAAAATCAAGATATACCATGTCTAATGCTCCCTTCCCCACCCCCATCCACTACACCAGCAACCCTGTCAAAGAAGGTAATTAGGTTGGTTTGGCATTGTTTGTTCTTGACAAGTCCATGCTAACTATTCCTTATAACCCTATCATCCTCTAGGTACTTACAAATTGATTGTGTAATAATTTTGTTCCAGTATCTTTCCAGGTATCAAAGGTAGGCTGACTAGTCTGTAATTCCTTGGGTTCTTTTTGTTCCTCTTTGTACGTTTGCCCTTCTCCAGTTGTCTGGGACCTCACCTCTCCTCCAGAAGTTCTCAAAGATAATTGCTAACCGTTCCGAGAGTGTTTCAGTTAGTTCCTTAAATACCCTAGGATGAATTTCATCAGGCCCTGCCCATTTGAATACACCCACTTCATCAATATATTCTTTAACTTGTACTTTCCCTACTTTGGCATGCATTCCTTCCCCCTTTTTGTTAATTTTGTGTTGAATATCTGGTCACCATTAACCTTTTTAGTGAAGACTGAAGCAAAAATGATTTAGTTGGGGATTGGTCCTGCTTTGAGCAGGGGCTTGGACTAGATGACCTCCTGAGGTCCCTTCCAACCCTGATATTCTATGATTCTATGAGAAAGGGGGGAGGGATAGCTCAGTGGTTTGAGCATTGGCCTGCTAAACCCAGGGTTGTGAGTTCGATCCTTGAGGGGGCCACTTAGGGATCTAGGGCAAAATCAGTACTTGGTTCTGCTAGTGAAGGCAGGGGGCTGGACTCAACGTTTCGGGGTCCGTTCCAGTTCTATGAGATATCTCCATCTATGTCTATATATATAAAAAATAGGCACCTCAAAATAAAACACCCCAGCCTTCGTGATGTCCTCAATTATTAGCTTTCCTTCCCCACTAAGGAGAGGACTTATACTTTTCTTCATCTTTCCCTTACTCCTAAATGTATGTAAATAATTTCTTCTTATTGCCTTTTGTGTTCCTTGCTAAGTGCAACTCATTTTGTGCCTAGCCTTTCTGATTTTGTCCCCACATGCTTGTGCTATTCTTTTGTTCTCCTGCTTAGCAATTGCCCATGCCTCCCCTTTTGTAGGGTTTCTTTTTGATGTTCATGTCCTTAAAAAGCACCTGATGGAGCCATATTGGTCTCTTACAAGTCTTCTATCTTTCCTTCACGTGGGGATAGTTTGCTGTTGTGCCTTTAATATTGTCACTTGTAGAAACTGTCAGCTCTTCTAAATTCCCTTTTCCCTTAGATTTTCTTTGCGTGGGAGCTTACCTACACGTTCTCGGGAGTTTGTGAAAGTTTGCTTTTTCTGAAGTACGTTGTCCTTATTGTGTTGCTCTCCCTCCTTCCTTTTTTTCCACAATAATGAAATCGATCATTTCATGATCACTTTCACCCAACTTGCCTTCCACCTTCAGGTCTGCCATCAATTCTTCCCTGTGAGTCAGAATCAGATCTAAAATGTCTGCCCCCCGGTTACTTCCTCCACTTTCTGAAGCAAAAAGTTGTCTCCAATACATTCCAAAAACTTACTGGAAATTTTGTTTTGCCATATTACTTTTCCAACGGATATCTGGGTAGGCAAAGTCCCCAGTTACTACTAGGTCGTTTGTTCTAGAAAGGTCTCATCCACCTCCTCTTCCTGATTTGGTGGTCTGTAGGAGACCCCACCTTGATGTCACCCCTATTTTTTTATCCTTTTTATCTTCTCCCAGAGATTTTCAACTGGTCTGCCTCTGCTGTGCTTCTGGACCACAGAACATGTGTATATATTCTTGATGTATAATGCAACATTTGTATCCTGCCTGTCCTTGAACAAGCTATATCCCTCTATACCGGTATTCCAGTCGTGGGACTTATCCCACCAGGTCTCTGTGATGCCGATTAAGTCATAATTTAGCTTATGGATTAATGCTTCCAGTTCTTCTGGCTTATTCCCAATATTCCTTGTATTTGTGTGTAGATATCTAAGATGTTGAACAGCTTCCCCCACTGGTTTGCCTCTTGTGGGTCCTGTGATCTTATTGTAAATTTCCATGTCACCCCTTCCCAACATCTAGCTCTCTGTTAGGGTTGCCTTTTTTATGCTTACCTGCTGGGGTTTTATCACCTGCCCTCTTTGAACCTAGTTTAAAGCCCTCCTCCCTAGGCTGGGAAGTCAATGTGCAAAGATGCTTTTCCTCTTGGTCAGGTGGGTCCCATCTCTTCCCAGAACAGCATCTCATGGTCAAGGAAGCCAAAGCCCTCCCGTTGACAAAAGAATGTCCATACTGGGTCAGACCAAAGGTCTATCTAGCCCAGTATCCTGTCTTCCGACAGTGGCCAATACCAAGTGCCCCAGAGGGAATGAACAGAATAGGTAATCAAGTGATCCATTCCCTGTTGCCCATTCCCAGCTCCTGGCAGACAGAGGCTAGGGACACTTCAGAGCATGTTTTTGCATCCCTGCCCAATAGCCATTGATGAACCTATCCTCCATGAACTTATCTAGTTCTTTTTGAACCCTGTTTTAGTCTTGGCCTTCACAATGTCCCCTGGCAAGGAGTTCCACAGGTTGACTGTGCGTTGTGTGACTTCAGCGAAAGCAGCATGTGCCTGATCTCTCAAAATTGGATTCCATCTTTGGGTTCCCACCTCAGAAACCCGGGCTTGAAAACGTCACCTTGATTCTTATAAAGTATACAAATACGCATTCGTGTAGGAAGTAAAGCTTTTCTAGTGTTTTAGAGTGTTTGTTTTAAAGTTTGTTAAACAAAATACGTTTGTTTAACTTTGCAGCTCGGAGGAACCAGATGAGAAGAAAGCACATGCAGATGATGCGACGTTGGCATCTACCCAAATGATGGATGGAGACATGCAAGCTAATCAGGTTGCATATAATTATAATGCATGGTATCAGGTGGGTATGAGGTGATCACTTTCTGTGTCTGTACGTTCTTAATGTATGTTTTACCTCCAAGGACCTTATTTATCTGCAGCTAGATACTTAATGTCTCAGATAAAACTGTAGTTCTGCCTCCTTTCCTTTTGCATCCGCACTGCCCCTTTACGTGAATTTGTTCCTCTGTAGTGGGCCAAGAGTGGCAAAGACTGGCTCTTCTGCGACTTGACTCTTTTTGTACGGGCCTGCTTGCATAAAAAAGACGCCAAAAATACACAAACACTTGAGGGAAATCAGCCTCTCTTCATGCTGGAACCTTCTGCCTTGCAGTTGGAGGACTACACATTTCTGCAGAAAGGCCATCTCAGGGTTGCCATGTTAGTGAATTTTTCTTAAAATGCCTCAACCTGAGGTCTGACTTGCTTTTTTTACAGTTATTCATCTGAGAGAAACACATTCCGTCATTGAGTGTGTCTGTGTGGATGCCAGTCTCGGTGTATGTGTGCCTCCTGTGCTGTCTCATGCTCCTGTAGGGGCAGGGCAGCTGCGACCCTCCCTTAATTTCCTCTCTCCGCCCATGGTAGCAAGACAGAACCTAGCAAATGTCCAATCTGTTAGGCTTTAGCTCCCACTAAACTCTTCAGAACTTTCCAAAATACGCTCTACTTGCTGTAGAAACAAAAGATAAACTACGACCCACATAGACTGATTCCTGACAGTTCGACATGCTCCCATATGGCATGGTTCAACCGCCTACCTAATGGTGGACTCTTAAATCTTCAGGCTTCAAGCCTTGCTCTTTCTGCAACGGGCTAATTCTGCTAATGGGTGGGCACAGCATATGCCTCTTCTGCTTGGGAGTGAATCATGCACTAGATCTATGTTTGGCGTATTCCGATCATTTTCTTTGAGGAGTTGCAGGACACTGAACTGAAGCTCCATTCACTGGAGCAGTCGATGAAGGGCCTCTCTGGATCCAGGAGTCAGGTATTGGATCCCAATAGGTACCGGATAAAACATCTACAAGCAACCCCTCCAGTAGACATAGGATGCCCAGTTTGGTGGCAAAGCAAATGCAGACATCAATAGTAGCAAAGTCTGGCGTCGAGAGTCCACTCCAAACATCAGGACAGAGACTCTAGGGCTTGGGGTCTTCCAGGGGAAAGACTGCATAAAGCCTTGAGGGGAGGCAGGGAGATCAGTGAGCCCCACACTAGAGCTAGAGATGGCTCCTTGTTAACCATCACGGCATCGCACACTTTGCAACCATCAGCATTGACCCCAGCAACAGTCACTGACAGCACTGATGCATATATTTTTGGAGGATTCTGGTCCCATGTTGAAAAGGACCCTGGTTCCAAGACAACCACTGTCCTGGACCCTGATACAAAGAACGTCATATGCCTTGGCACCACTGCTAGAAGAAATCTATTCCTCCCCACTATCACAGGGACATGTCTTCTCACCTCCCTCAAAGAGGGAATCTTCTTCCTTGAGGCTGACTTGTGAGACCATGGATAGACCAGGTGGCTCTCCCTAAAGGGCCTGCAGCCACATGGGGATTAGTATTGGACTGCCATCATCAGGCAAGCCAGCCATAGCCATATGGAATGCTACCATTGACTTCCTGGGTTTACTGGGGTCCTCCTTTGCATAATTTCAGGAGCAGAGCCCCATCCCATTCTAGGAAGAGGTTAATATTGCACTCCTCAATGGCGTGGCTTGCTAGACCACAGACAGTGGGCCAGGAACAAAGCCAGGAATTTCTGAACCTAGGATCAGAGGAGCAACACAATCTTACCTTGCCTTGTAAGGATGTTCCAGCTTAGTCACGAGACGAAGCAATGACCCCAGCACTGGCTGACGTTAGGACATTCCGCAGTCTGTTTAAGAGACTAGCAGAGACTCCTGAAATAGATGTCAGTTAACCAAGAGAAATCTCGTAAATTTGATATGCTGATGACACCAAGCCCATCCAGGATTTCCATTCAATAATTGAAGGGTGGTTTGACATCATGCCTTAGTGAGGTCAAACCTCTCTTCACCTGGCCAGGCTCGGTGTCAGCATACAGAGTTTGTATGACTGACATCTGTTTCAAGAGTGTCCGTCTGCTGTTCACTGCGTCAACCTGCCACTATCCTGGCCACAGCAAAAGGAGTGGAGAAGTGATACCAAGTTGTGCACAAGGCTATGAATATTTTTATGCCCACCCCATCCTGGGCTTGTTGGCAGTCTCAGTGGTTTGAGAAAAGTCTAACGAGCACCCTGAGCGATAAAGACCCAAAGAAACTGTTGGGTTGAGAGGAAAGCCTACTCTTCTGCCTTCCTCCAGGTTTGAGTGGCAAACTACGAAGCCCTTGTGGCCAAATATAATTTTCTCACTTGGGACATAGTAACAGCCTTTGTTGTCCAACCTTTCATCAGAGAACAGGAGTGAGCTCAAGGAAGTCATCAAAGAGGTCCAGTTAGGAGCTAAGATGGCCCTACAAGCAGCCATGGATGCTTCGGACACGGCAGCCAGGTTCATGGCTAGAGTGGTGGTTATATGAAATGCCTCATGGCTCCAGTAATTCCCAGCGAGGTACAGGCCATGATATAGGATCTACTCTTTGAGGGGATAGAATTGTGCAGCCAACACATAGACAATGCCCTGCATTCCTAAAGGGACCTGAAGGCCTGGTCTACACTGCGGGGGGAGGAATTGATCTAAGTTACGCAACTTCAGCTATGTGAATAACGTAGCTGAACTCGACGTACTTAGATCGACTTACCTTGGTGTCTTCACTGTGGTGAGTCGACTGCTGCCGCTCTCACGTCGTCTCCGCCTGCGCCTCTCGCTGAGCTGGAGGACAGGAGTCGACAGGAGAGCGCTCGGGGATCGATCGCTGCCCACCGATCCAGCCGGTAGTGAAGACATACCCAAAGACTACCTTGTGCTGCTTGGGAATGTGTACTATAGCCCCTTAACACAAACTGTACCATTGCCAACCTCAGATGAGATAGAGGAACCAGTCATATCCCACCAAGCAGCCCCCTCATACTCTGAAGATAAAGGCTAGATATGCCAGGAGACACGTCTTCCTCCTCTTCAGTGACACACTCGGCACTAGTGGCACATTAGTAAATTTGACAGGACTGTCAGGAGTTGGCTTAGGGCCTGTTCAGAACATGTAACCTTTGTAAGTTGCCTTACCCCATTCCACCAGGTGTGGTGTGCCATAATATCTGACTGGTGGGTGTTAGAGATCAGTGTCCGTGGCTGCTCCATCCAATTTCATTCACTGGCTCTTTCTCACAAGAGCCTGCTGCAAACAGAAGTAGCTTTGTAGCTTCATCTAGGAGCCAAAGAGAAAGTACCGTCCAAGGCAAATGGCTGTCCAGCCTCCTTTTGAAAACCTCCAGTAAAGGAGCTTCAACAAACTTCCTAGGCTTCTGTTCCATTGTCCTACTGTTCTTACAGCTAGGAAGTTTTTCTTGAGATTTAATCTAAATCTGCTGTGCTGTAGTTTGAACCCACTGCCTCTTGTCCTACCCTGTGTGGCAAGAAAGAACCACTTTTCTCCCATCTTTTTGATGGCAGCCTTTCAAGTATTTGAAGACCGTATCTTGTCTTTCCCCTTAATCTCTTCTTTTCCAAACTAAACATACCTTCAGCCTTTGCTCATACGGTTGGCATTCTGTCCTTTTGATCATCTTTGTCACTTGCCTCTGGATCCTTTCCAGTTTCGCTACATCCTTTCTATATATTGGTGACCAAAATTGGACACACTACTCCAGCTGAGGCCTAACCACACTGAGAAGAGTGGTACTAGCACCTCCTGTGACTTGCATGTTATGCCTCTGTTAATGCAACTTAAAATTGCATTTGCTTTTTTTGCAAGAGCATTGCAGACTCATGTTGAGGTTGTGATCTACCACAACTCCCAGATAATTCTCAGCAGTGCTGCTTGCAAGGCAGTTATCCCCCATTCTGTATTCATACATTTGTTTTTTTCCCCTAGCGTAGCACCTCATGTTTGTCTTCGTTGAATTTCATTTTGTTGTCTATAGCCCAGGTCTCCAATTTATCAAGATCCCTCTGGATTTTAGCTGTATCCTCCAAAGTGTTGGCAACTCACCCCAGCTTTGTGTCACCTGCAAATTTGATCTCTATTACTACATGCAGGTTATTAATAAAGATGTTAATAACACCAGACCCAGAACAGATCTCTGGGAACCCCACTTGAGACCTCTCTCCAATCTGACATCATTCCATTAATCGTTACTCTTTGTGTGCAGTTAACCAATTATATATCCACTTAATGGTAGTTCCAGGGAGCTCGCATTTCTCCAGCTTGCTTATTAGAATGTCACATGAGACTATGTCAAAAGCCTTGCTGAAATCCAAGTATATTACGTCCACCACATTCCTCCTATCCACCAAACCAGTTATTCTGTCAAAGAAGGAAATCAAGCTGGCTTGGCGTGATTTGTTCTTGGTAAATCCATTCTGGCTGCTAATGATCACCCCTTCATCCTCCATTTATTCACAAATTGAATGTTTTATACATAGCTCTAGTAGCTTCTCGGGTACCAAGGTCAGGCTGCCTGGTCTGTAGTTCCCTGGCGCCTCCTTTTTCCCCTTTTTAAAGATGAGCACTATGTTAGCCCTTCTCCAGTCTTCCAGGACTTCTCCGGTCATCCATGAGTTTGCAAATATTATTGTCAGTAGTTCCGAGGTTTCTTCAGCTAATTCCTTCAGCACCCTGTACAAAGAAGAAAGAGGGTCTTTGCTGAAGATGTTGATAAGAGTTTCCTTAGGTCTAGGACAGGACAATGTGCCAATATCTGAGATCTGCCAGGCAGGGACCCACCAACCGAATGGTCAAACATTATGCCCATGACGGAACGATGCTTCAGTTTTTGACTAAAATAGTTTACAATTTCTCATTCCCATTATCCAGTGAGGGGACTTCTTGCCAGTCACCTACGTTGGGATCCACACTGACACATACTCTGAGAGAATGGTACGTACTGTACAGTAACTGTGGGTCTTTGAGATATTGCAGTCTTTACAGATCCCCATGATCTGCCTTCTAACCCCGCTTTCCAGAGTCCATACCAACCACAGGCTTTGATTTGCGAGGGAGCTGCTGGAAGGTTGTGGCCTCCCTGCCCTTAATGCTCTCGCATGAGGGCACAGGGTGCACATGCAGCTCTGATGGCCACAGCAGTTCAAAAGATTCCAATCTTGTGGCGAATGTTTACCTACAATGAGATCCACACTGACCATACCACCTTGAAGAACCAGTCATAGAATCATAGAATATCAGGGTTGGAAGGGACCTCAGGAGGTATCTAGTCCAACCCCCTGCTCAAAGCAGGACCAACCCCAAGTAAATCATCCCAGTCAGTGCAGGGTAAGTGTTCTTTCCTGACGTGATGTGTGGAGGTAGTCTGTTGAAACTGCAAATTATCAAATATATTTGAAAAACGATTTCTGCTCATTTTCCCCATGATGTCTCTTTTCTAGTACAACTACCAGAATGCATGGAATTATGGACAGTATTATGCCCCCCCTCCAACCTGATCAGAAGAGAGACTGGAGTTCATTGTGGTGGTTCAGCAAAGATGGACAATGAAAATATATTTTTTTAAATTAGGGATGTGAACAAATGAACTATTGTAATACCTGCAGGTTTTTTCTTTTTGCATGTTTAACGAGCCCATGTTCACAGGGTACGTGAAGCAAGATTTGTGTGTTGGTAGATGCATTGAGCTCTGTACACTGCTAGTTACCATAAATGCAACTTTATTTCCCACACTAACTTATGGAAAAATTATCTGCAGGCTTTTTTTGTTTTGTTGTTTTGAGTCAGCATTGCTTCAGTAGGTATTTTTAAATCCTTCAAGCTACAATCTTCTTTTAAGCAATGAGGAAATTCTGATGTCCAGTGTTTGTCACAGTAGCCAATACAGGAGATGAACAGTATGGAAAGGTCTATGAACATGAGCAGCCCCCTTTAATTTTTTTCATCTTTACCTGCTCTCCTCTTCACCATCCAAAAACCTCATTTCCTACCCGACGACGCCTGTGAAATTTTTCATGGTCCCAGTGAGCAGTGCCCTAATGAGTCTGTTTATTGCCATGATCATAATGCATACAGTAATGTCAACATTTGAAAGTTATGTGTATTTTATATTTTACGTGGGGTCACAAATTAAATGCAGTGCAAAATGGTTGCATCCCTTTTTTAAAAAGGCACTGAAACGATGGTGTTTGGGGTGGATGTTTGTAATTTAGAATTCTCATGTACAAGTTGTGAGTAAACTTTTTCATTTTGATCAAAGTGATCATTCTCTTTTGTAATAAAACCAAGGAATTATTCAGTAATTCTCTGAGCTTTGTTGGATTTTCTCTTTGCTATCCCATTAAAACTTTGTGACTGTCAAAACTCAGTGTTATGCAGTTGAAAAACTTGTGTGTACGTCTACACTGCAATTAAACACCCCCAGCTGACCTTTGTCAGCTGCCTCAGGCTCATCGGGCTATAAAATTGCTGTGTTGACAGTTGAGCTCAGGCCCAAGTCAGCTGACATGACAGCCATTTAATTGCAGTGTAGATGAACCTATGTCCTTAACGATGCAACTACTCGGACCACATTTTCTGTGGTTTAAAATCAACTAACTCTGGGCTAAAACATCTTTTAAAAAATTGAAGTACTATTAACTGAGGTTCTACTTCGGGGTCGGCAACCTACGGCACGCGTGCCGATTTTGAGTGGCACGCAGCTCCGGTGACGCGGTCCCGGCCCTCAGCCCCCCTTCCTCCCCCCCCGCCCACCGCTCTCCCTTGCGGGGGCAGGAGGCAGAAGCTTGGTTCTGCAGCAGCCAAGCTTCCCCCCTCCCCTTCTTCTTCCCCCAGTGTGGTGCTTTCCGGCCCTGCCTCCTCTCCGTCCCTGGCCAATCAGCTGATGGCCCTAGCGAGGGGGAGGGGGAAGAGCGGCAGCGTGCACACAGCTCCGTAGAGGAGGCAGAGAGAGGTAGGGACTGAGCCTGGGGGAAGGGGGTGGAACAGGGCATATCCCTCCCAGCCCCCTGCCCTGAACCCCCCACACCCCAACACACACCCAGCCTTCTGCCCTACACCCCACACACACCCCAGTCCTCTGCCCTGACCCCTGAAACACCCACCCCCAGGCCTGGGGTCCCGGCCGCAGGCCCTACTCAGCCCGCTGCCGGCCTAGGTGAACAGAACCCCAGGCTGGCAGCGAGCTGAACAGGCTGGTGGTGTAAGATCAGCATTTTAATTTAATTTTAAATGACGCTTCTTAAACATTTTGAAAACCTTGTTTACTTTACATACAATAATTTAGTTATATAATATAGACTTATAGAAAGAGACCTTCTAAAAACATTAAAATGTATTACCGGCACATGAAACCTTAAATTAGAGTGAATAAATGAAGACTTGGCACACCACTTCTGAAAAGTTGCCAACCCCTGTTCTACTTTGACCTTTGCTCTCCTATAATGCAGATGGGTTTGAACACCAAAATTAAGCTAGCAAGTCACTGGTATTTTGAAGTTGAAGTGCACACGGAACTTCTGCAGCACAGAGGTTCTCCATTTGGTCTCGTCTACAGAGGCCACCTCCAGGGTTAAGCCTTGTAACACACTTTTGAGTATCATTCTTATAGCACATATTGTGCTGAATTAAATGTGTGTGTGTGGGGGGGGGGGGGGGGGAGGTGTCATCTAGATAGGTGAAGATATTTGAACTAAACCCCTATACAGTGGAGGTGCAAATGTACCTTTTAGGTTCCATCTACAGCTTAGGGGGGAGGAAGTATGGGAGGAGAGTACTTTGGGCTTATCTAGCTTTTGATTTATGATTTGCCATGTGGGGCTGAACCACGTTCAGGAAACTATTTACGTCTGTCCACATACGGCACCTAAACCTTCAAATTAGAAAAAGCTTTTCTAGGCTGAACTGGAAGGGACTTGTGCCTAAGCCTGCTTTAAATTATGTACCATTAATTACTGATGGCTCCTAATGAGTAAGTGTCTTTTATTCTGGTCTGTTTACTACTGTTGAAAAATTGTGTTTAGCCCCTGCAGCTAGGTATCAAATCATAAATTAATGTTTAGATATACTAGAAAAGGATTTGACCCACAAGCTAACAATTCCTTTGAAGTGTATGCCAGTGGTTGAAAGCTGTGTCACAACTCATGTGTGGCTGTTTTAAAAAAAACAAAACAAAAAAAAAAAAAAAACTGGCTGAGAACTTAAGTTGGATGATAACACACTGCAAGCCCCAGTGATGTTCTGAACAAGAGCCCTCAACTACAGTTGTAGCTGTTTCCATCACTTCATGGGGACAGCTATAGACATCTATCATGGACTCCCATAAAGACACTGGATTTAAGGCTTACTAGAACCATCTGTGCCCACTCACTCTCCTTTGTCCTCTGATGGGGAGCTGTTAACTGCCTATTTCACCTTGAATGGTTTCTTGTAATGTGTTAGTTCCTTTGCTTAACAATTTGTCTTACCTTGTATTTAGCTGTGACACTAAGTGCTTGTCTGCACTTACAGGGCTGCAGTTGTGCCCCTGGAGCACTTAGTGAAGGTGCTCCCTGTGCTGACAGGAGAGCATCTCCAGGGTAGCTACTCCACCTCATGGAGAGGCAGGAGCTATGTTGATGGGAGAAGCTCTCCTCTCACCATTGTGCTGTCTACACCAGGGCTTATGGTGGTATAACTGTTGCTCAAGGGTGTGTATTTCCCTGAGTGACTTCGGCTCCATCTACATTGTACACCTTACAACAGGCACTGTAGCCACTCTTTGTCGCCGGGAGAGCTCTCTCTCAAGGACAAAATAAAACCACCCCCGACAAGGGGCAGTAGCTTTGTTGCCGAGAGAGAGGCTCCTGACAATGAAGCTCTGTCCACACTAGCGCTTTGCATCGTTAAAACTTGTTCAGAGGGTTTTTTTTTCACACCCGAGTGACAAAAGCTTTAACAAGGAAAGTGCTAGTGTAGACAAAGCCTGTTATGCTGACAAATCGGTATTTGTAGACCAGGGCTAAGTACCTTTCCTAAACCTAAAGAAGAGCTCTGTATAAGCTTGACTTTCACCAACAGACATTGCTCCAATATTACCTCACCCACCATGTCTTTCTGCAGATATAAGGTTCAGAGTGACACGCATAGTTAACAATCCTGGAATCTTATGGTGGAGATCTCCAGGAACTTGCCCATCCTCACCCAGACACCTTATATTAAACCTCCATGAGAGACTAGTATGGCAGTATTGAGTATGTAAAACTTGTATGGAATTGTCCACTGCTGGATCTGCCTCCCATCCCCAGATGCCAGACAGTTCAGTTAGTTGAGAAGACCTAGGACTAAATTCTGAAGCAGAGATGCAAGAGTCCTACAATGGAAGTCAAGGCTACAAAACATAGTTGGTGTTCTTCAGTGCTCAACCTACAGCAGCCAGAGCCAGGAGATGGGACTGTGGGGCTTGCCTGACACAACCATGTTGCAAACCTGCTCCCTGACTTCACTCACTGTAAACGCTGTATGTATAATACCACCTCCTGGACCTCGTACTCTTTCAATACTGCAACTCTTGGGATGCCGCACTTCCGATGTATTAAAAACAAATGTAAATCAACCCTAGATGCCACTTTATATGGTGTATCTGAAAGTCTTAAAAATGAGGTAAGCACATAATGCACTTCATAAATGGGAAACGTAGGCACAGAAAAGTTACGTACATACCTTACCCCAACTCACAAAACATCCGTTCTGGATTTTAAAATTGTCAGATGGAGAATCCACAGCACCCCTTGGTCAATTGTTCCATTGGTTAATTAAAAAGGTCAAGAGGAACCAGATGCCATCACCTCCAGAGGGTTCTGCTAAATCTTGAGCAATGCCTGGAAGGTCACTATGAGATTCTTACTCATTTCTTTCCTAGCGCTGTCTGTTTCTTTCCACCCTCTACCCTTTCCAAATAGAGTCCAGTTTAGCTGACCACTAAAAAAAATCCACTCGTGTCACTGCTGTGATCAGAAAGCTAAACTAAAGACAACTTAGCCAACTGCAGTAAGAGGTTGGTAAGGCTGAAGAGTCTAATACGTTGCTTGCTGAGCCTACAGTGTTTTCCATGAGCCAAACTACAAAAGTGGAAAGACAGACACAGCTTACATGGATCTGAACCAGGCACTGATATGGGGCTTAAAGGAAGGCAGAAGTACAACAGCATAGAAGGGAGCATTTAGCACCCAGGCCAAGGTGGAAGGGAAAATGCTGACAATTTAAGTGTGTTTCCCTTCCCCTTCGTTGCAACAGATTGTATAAATCACACTTACAAATAAACCCAATGTCTGCTTCCACTGCAGAAGAACAGATTTTCCAGATAAGTTTACTGAAGTATGGAAGCACAAGGGAAAAAAAAGTCAGTTAAACTACCTGCATGTATAATCTATTTTTTTTTAATGATGTTTTACTGTACAGCGATTGGGGAAAAAAACAATGATTTTCAATACAGAAGGCCACGGTTGTAACTATTTCCTGAAGCTGTAAGAACAGAGTTGCAGTTGGCAGATGTCTTCTCACTTATCGATGAATTCACAGCACTAAAGAAACAAGTTCTTCATATCAATCAATATCCACCAATTCAACTTCAAAAAAGAGCTTTGCATTTGGAGGAATCCTGTTTGCACAAGAGTTAAAGACATTTTAACACAATCCAGTTGGATGTATAAACTGGCTAGACATAACTTGTGATTTACCCCCTGCTGTTCAACCTGACACTTCAGTTTGACATTTCAGTAACCTCTGGCAAGAAAGTTTTCACCTCCACTAGTTTACATACTAAACCCAAGCTATTTAATCACTCACTATATCTGTAACATGTCAGTGATCATATGAAACACTCCGTGCCAACTGTTTGGCAGGCAGGCTTCACAAGGTCTTAATGAAATGCTTGTGGCATGAGACTTTCCCCCTCGGAAAGCCCAGCTAGGGTAGTGAGGGAAGCAGGTCAGGTGGATAAAGCCATAAATCTTCCCCATTTTAGGGTACTATTAATGGTGCTGATTCAGCTTCTAGGAGGAAGAGGGGGGAAAGTAGCACAAGATTCTGGACAGAGCATCGACATGTCTCACTGGCAGGTCCATAAAGAGCCAAAAAGCAGGAGCAAGGGGAGAACTGTAGCCTCCAAACAGTCATGTCAGCCAGAGGGTGAGCACTGCTGGGAGTCTGGCCAAGCAGTTTTGCAGTGGGGTTCCTGTCTACTTTCCATTAGTTCTGGGAAAGGGGGACAAGGTGAGAGGCTGGAGACAAAGGGGGCATTTTCCCTTTCTCCCCCTCCTACCAGCAGCACAAAAATCTAGCAAGGAACAGAGCCAAGTAGGATGTAGGGAGTGTTCAGCAGGTCAGCCCACTCCCATTTGCTCCTTGTGTCCTCTGTCCAGAGGCATTCTGGAACATAAGCACAGCTGAATCTCAATACTTCCTCTTCTCGTAACTGCTACTGAAACAATGGCAGCAGACTTCTCTCTTTCTCCCACCTCCTGACTGGTAAGAACATGAGAACGACCAGACTGGGTCAGACCAGTGGTCCATGTAGCCCAGTCTTCTGACGGTGGTCAGTGCCAGAGAGAATGAACAGAACAGGTAATTGAGTGATCCAGCCCGTCATCCACTCCCAACTTCTGGCAGTCAGAGGTTTAGGGACACCCAGAGCATGGGGTTGCATCTCTGACCATCTTTTAACTAGGGTGACCAGGTGTCCCATTTTTAAAGGGACAGTCCCATATTTAAGCACCCCCTGCAGGTGTCCCGACTTCTTAAAAACAGGTAAATTGTCCGGTATTTTCTGTCTCCCATCCCCATCAGTACTGGCGAGTCCTGCTACTGGCCAGTTCACTACTCACCAGCTGCCCACCCACCCGTGGCGAGTGGGGGGGTCCAGTGGCCAGCGATGAGGGTGGCTGTGCAAGGCTGGTGGTGGGGCAAAGATGCAGTGCACGGGGCCGGCCCCTCCCCCTGCTGCATGCTGGCTCTCGGCCAGCAGGGACCCACCCCCCATCCTGTTCCGGATGGCACGTGCTGCGGTAACTGGTGAGTGGGGGCAGATGCCAGGTAGCAGCCAGTTACGTTACCTCTGCTGCCCACCCATTGGCCCTTTACATGCTCCCCCTCTCGCTGTCCTCTCCCTGCTTCCCCCATATCCTCCCCAGTGGGGCGTGTGCCGCTCCCAGAGCTGTGCGGAGAACCAACCCCTGGTCGGAGCACTCAGCTCACCAACAGCCTGGCCAGCAGGCGCCTTCCTTCCCCCACTGCCTCTGGCTGGGCCGGTGCCCCGGGAAAGCCCAAGACCCTCCAGCCTAGGGCACTGGCCAGGAGCCGAGCCCCACACAGCACGGCACAGGGCAGCCTCTCCACTCCTCAGCAAAGCCCTGGAGTGGGGGGACAAGCGATTTCCAGCCTGTTTGCAGCCTGAACCTGCAGGCTCCGCAGTAGCCCCGCCAAGCAGGGACTTCGCACCCTCTTCACCCACCCACCCACCCCTGCCCTGGGTCCTGCCCCAGGCAGCGCGGGGCTGCTCCGTCCCCTAGGCACCCTCCCCTGCTGAGCCACCTCTCTGGCTGGGTTTGCTGAAGCCCCTGCAGTCAGGTTCCCTGGGCCCTGGTGCACAATGCAGCCTTAGGGCTTAACCCCTTCCTGCCCGCGCTGTAGCCAGGGGATAGAGTGTGGCTGGGTTATGTTGGTGGCCAGCAGCAGCCTGGAAGTGTCAGGTGCCTTTCAACACTGTGCAGGCAGGAGAAGAGATGAGCTCTGTAAAGACTCAGGCCAGGTCATCCCTCGCCCACAGCCGGACGCAGATCCCATCCCTTCCCTCCCGCACAGTGCTGAAAGGCTGCTGCTGGCTACATTCTGGTGTCAACCCTGGCAGAAATCTGGAGGGAGGGGGAGGCATGTGACCCTGCGTGCCCCTCCATGTGTGCCAAGTACCCGGAGAGGCGGGTCTGTCTCGAGGGCCCAGCCAGGCATTGAGGGCGGAGAGGGCCGGGCAGGGAGGATCAGGTCGGTTGGTCACCCCCCTCCCCACCCCATGTGAGAGGGGTGTACGGGAATGTGTGTGTGTGTGTGTGTGTCACCTCTCCCCATGTGAACCCTAAAGCTTTAAAGATAAGAAAGTAAATAAAAAGAATCCAACTCCGCAGTATTTCTTTTTAACAGGGGCTCAGTCAACTGGATGTTAATCTGAATGTTTGTACTGCATAATCCTGACTGATTGCCATTTAACTCGCTTGAATACGAGTTATTTTACCAAGTGTCCCGTATTCAGCATAGGGAAATATGGTCACCCTACTTAAACCAGTTACTGATCCATGAGAGAACCTTCCCTCTTGTCCCATGACAGCTTATGAACCCGTGATGAGGAATCTTGTCAAAGGCTTTCTGAAAATCCAAGTACACTATGTCCACTGGATCCCCCTTGTCCACATTTGTTGACCCCTTCAAAGAACTCTAATAGATTAGTAAGATGTGATTTCCCTTTACAGAAACCATGCTGACTTTTGTCCAACAATTTATGTTCTTCTATGTGTTTGACAATTTTATTCTTTATGATTGTTTCAACTAATTTGCCCAGTACTGACGTTAGACTTACCGGTCTGTAATTGCTGGGATCACCTCTAGAGCCCTTTTTAAATATTGGCGTTACATTAGCTAACTTCCAGTCATTGGGTACAGAAGCCGATTTAAAGAACAGGTTACAAACCACAGTTAACACTTCCGCAATTTCACATTTGAGTTCTTCCAAAACTCTTGGGTGAATGCCATCTGGTCCCGGTGACTTGTTACTGTTAAGTTTATCAATTAGTTCCAAAACCTCCTCTAGTGACACTTTAATCTGTGACAATTCCTCAGATTTGTCACTTACAAAAGACAGCTCAGGTTTGGGAATCTCCCTAACATCCTCAGCCGTGAAGACTGAAGCAAAGAATTCATTTAGTTTCTCCGCAATGACTTTATCGTCTTTAAGCGCTCCTTTTGTATCTCAATCGTCCAGGGGCCCCACTGGTTGTTTAGCAGGCTTCCTGCTTCTGATATACTTAAAAAACATTTTGTTATTACCTTTGGAGTTTTTGGCTAGCTGTTCTTCAAACTCCTTTTTGGCTTTTCTTATTACATTTTTACACTTAATTTGGCAGGGTTTATGCTCCTTTCTATTTACCTCACTAGGATTTGACTTCTACTTTTTAAAAGATACCTTTTTATCTCTCACTGCTTCTTTTACATGGTTGTTAAGCCACGGTGGCTTTTTTAGTTCTTTTACTGTGTCTTTTAATTTGAGGTATACATTTAAATTGGGCCTCTATTATGGTGTCTTTGAAAAGCATCCATGCAGCTTGCAGGGATTTCTCTCTAGTCACTGTACCTTTTAATTTCTGTTTAACCTCCTCATTTTTGCATAGTTCCCCTTTCTGAAATTAAATGCCACACTGTTGGGCTGTTGAGATGTTCCTCCCACCACAGGAATGTTAAATGTTATTATATTATGGTTACTATTTCCAAGCGGTCCTGTTATAGTTACCTCTTGGACCAGATCCTGTGCTCCACTCAGGACTAAATCGAGAGTTGCCTCTCCCCTTGTGGGTTCCTGTACCAGCTACTCTAAGAAGCAGTCATTTGAAGTATTGAGAAATTTTGTCTCTGCATTTCGTCCCGAGGTGACATGTACCCAGTCAATATGGGGATAATTGAAATCCCCCACTATTATTGAGTTCTTTATTTTGATAGCCTCTCTAATCTCCCTTAGCATTTCATCGTCACTATCACTGTCCTGGTCAGGTGGTTGATAATAGATCCCTACTGTTATATTCTTATTAGAGCATGGAATTACTATCCATAGAGATTCTATGGAACATGTGGATGCATTTAAGATTTGTACTTCATTTGATTCTACATTTTCTTTCACATATAGTACCACCCCCCCCCCCAAATGACCTGTTCTGTCCTTCCGATATATTTTGCACCCCAGAATGATTGTGTCCCATTGATTGTCCTCAGTCCACCAGGTTTCTGTGATGCCTATTCTATCAATATCCTCCTTTAACACAAGGCACTCTAATTCACCCATCTTATTAGTTAGACTTCTAGCATTTGTGTACAAGCACTTTAAAAACGTGTCACTGTTTATTTGTCTGCCCTTTTCTGATATAGCAGATTCTTTTTTATGTGAATGTTTCTCGTCTGATCTGGCCCATACTTTATCCTCTTCCATCCTCACCTCCTGACTAAAACCTAGAGAATCTCTATCAGTAGACTCTCCTCTAAGAGAAGTCTCTGTCCGATCCACGTGTTCCGCTGCAGAAAATTGGCTTTCCCCCAGCTCTGAGTTTAAAAACTGCTCTACAGTCTTTTTAATGGTAAGTGCCAGCAGTCTGGATCCACTTTGGTTTAGGTGGAGCCCATCCTTCCTGTATAGACTCCCCCTATTCCAAAAGTTTCCCCAGTTCCTAATGAATCTAAACCCCTCCTCTCTACACCATCATCTCAAGCACCATGTTGCCAATGTACACCCCGCCAGAAATCCATCTTGGCCTTGGTTATATTTTCCAGAGGGAAAGATCCTACTGCAAAGAGACTTTAAGAATAACAAATATGTTCCCAAAAGGTACATTCAATCCTGTTCATATTTTCAAGTAAAAGGATACTTGGCATCAGGCTGCCCTTTCTTCCCATAAGCCCATTCAGGTTCAATTTCCAGATGAGCCTTCTCCCCTTTAGTCATCGTCAACAGAGCTTCATCCCACTAAAAAAAAAAAAAAAAGGATGTTGTAACATGAACTTCAAAAAAACGATATAATTTCCACATTTCCAACTCTATCCTTTTAAGTACTTGGGCTCTGAGCCAGAACACACACCAGGAAACGCTTCCCAGCTATAAAAGGAAATACTTTTTCACAACAATGTGTAATTAAGTGTAGAACTCTTTGCCACAAGATGATGATGTGACCAAGAACTTAGTAAGATTCAAAAAGGGGTGGCACATTTACATTTAGACAGTATTTGGTCCTGCCATGAGGGCAGGGGACTGGACTCGATGACCTCTCGAGGTCCCTTCCAGTCTTAGAATCTATGAACTGCAGATGGCCTTCCAAGCAGTAGTGTTTGACAACTGGATTTTTCCTTTTAAAAAATGAAAATGTTCCCACAGTAACACCTGCTCAAGAGCTGTTCTAGGATTTACTGCCACTGATTTGCATTTATAGCCCAGGCACATACAGAACAGTGGAAACTAGTCTCTGAAGTGTATTATCCCCTGATGTGAAGATACTAGTCGGCCGAATCTTTCTTATTTCAATAAGAGTATGAAACTCAGTTTGTTTCCAGAGATTCCACTTATTTTGGGATGTACTGATAAGCTGTTATCCAGCCGGGCTTTATAAAGTTTGATAACTAATTTTATCTCAGTGCTTGTCCCTCCCCATGCCAAACCTCTTAGCTAGTGTTCAGAGTTTAGCACTGTATCAGCTTATCACAATGAACAGGTGGTGTTCAGATCTCAGCTGTTTGAGGTGTATGGCAACAATCCAAGCATGGAAGTGTTACAGCAAGAGACTAAAGCTTATCACAAAAAACTGAAGCAAGTGTTTCCTTGCAGCAGTGGGCACAAGACCAATGACATTTTGGGGGGTCCCCTCCCCCCCCATGAGTAGCTGTCACAGTACATCCACGCAGAGCCACAGCGGTCGTACACAGCACTGGTGAGGAACCTGATCCTGCACTGAGAAGCCACCAAGTTACTGCTGCCCAGGAGCAGACGGGAGGCAAAGAGTAGGGCTGTAGCTAAGCACTTCATTGTAAGAGGACACACCCACATCTCCTCAGACACACCCACACTGCATCCACACCTGCCCCAATTCTCTAGGCTCTCCAGGATAAGTAGGCAGGCAGTTGTGTAAAAGGCTTGACACATCTGCTTTGCCCAGAGGACTATACCTAGTGCTTTACTTAGCTACCCATTGTTTTAAAAGCAGCCTTCACGTGCACTAGTGACCATCTGGAGCTCCATGCTGTGCCCTGTGCAAGGATCAAGCTGAAGTACAAAGAAGCGTGATCAGCTCTTCAGAGTTCTGAAGTGAAATCCAGACACACAACTGTTCTTCTGACAACATGACACGCACCAGAGCGTGGGGACTTTCAGGATACTGTTTAGCTTGTCTGTTTAGCTTTGGCATGAGGGGTGACTGAGTGGGTAGAAGAGGGGCTCTGGTGGGAGACAAGGATATGTCGACTGACTTGTCAGGTTACTGGAACCAGCACATACTGCATTGTGGTAGGGCTAGTTGCACAAGGGACTTGGATGCCTAGATGCCTCTTTAGGCACAATTGACATTCACAAAACCACCACTCAGCTGCCACCAAATCCTCTAGGCGCTTAAATCACCACTACGTGCCTAGGTTTCCACTGGTGGGCAAGCTGGTTGGAGCCCTGGCTCAGGCAAGCCTTATCGGATTCCTCCGCATCTCTCGCCTGCAGGGCGACTGGTATGTATGCTCTCAGCAGACCTAACCTGCATACGACAACCCAGGGCAAAGCTGGGAATTCTGGGGGCTGCCTATCTGTATCAGAATACCCAACAGCTCCGTGGTTAGGGCCCTGACCTGCCTAGTGTGACGGCCACTCAGCCTGATCTGGAGCAGGGATTTGGGCCCAGGGCCCCCACATCCCAGGAGAGTGCCCTAACCACTGAGTGCCTGACTAGTCTGTGGCAGGTCTCTCTCTTCTGTTGGTGCTGGTCCACTATGTAAAAAAACCTGACTATTCACCGGAGCAGGGACCTGAACCTGACTCCCTAACCATTTGGGTACTGAGATACTCACTAACTCTCTCACTGGCCTAATGAATATTAATTATTTATAGAGATAAACCCCTCCCCCCCTGGGCACTCAATTGGAACATGGGAGACCTGCTCCAAATCAGACAGTGCAGGGATCTGAAAACAGGACCCTTGCATCCCACGTGAGTGCTCTGACCACTGGGCTATTGGCTATAGTGGGGTGGTGGCCTCTCTCTCTCCATATCACAAGGAAAGGCTGATCTCGCTTAGGCTCTGACTCCAGGAGAGGTATCACAGTGGAGAATTCCAAGCAGAGAGAGGTGCCTCCCTTCAGCCTGTCAATCAGGTGCCTAAGGTCTGGACCCATGGGGATTAGGCATCTGCATACCACTGTGGATCTGGGCCCTAAGCCCCGGCCCAGATCGCAGCCTGTCGCACGCAGGGGCTCCAATCAAGGCTCACTGTGCTACGTGCAGTACAAATATCTAAAACACCGTCTCTGACCCAAAGATCATACATTCCAATACTGCTGTCCACAGGTTTAGTTATGGGGCGGGCCTAGACTGAGAAGTTAGATGAGGGCATTTATATAAAAACTGAAATATAACCTATTACTGGCATAAACTCACTCGCTTCCCCAGACAATCCAGAGAAGCACCCAACAGATGCACACCAAGGGGTAAGCCTACAGACTGAGGACTTCATCAGACTTTGACACACTGACAGACTTTATATGGTTTACTTACGCCTCTGATAACTTTTCCTACACCAACTTTGAAGCTTAAAGGTTTGGCTCCTTTTTTCTTCTTTGAACCTGAAAGACACTTGTATATACATTTATTTGGCCAGAGTTAAATCATTAACTAGCTCACACTAACATTTCTGATTAGAATTACCACTACGGTTATGCACCACAAATATCTACTGCACCAAGATATACATTATAGATGAGCTATAAATGGATTTCCCCATGTTTCATATAATGTAATCATTCAAAATAGCAGCTAAATAGAAAACAATGGGGCAAATTCAGTCTTGATGCAAGTGCCCATAGTTTCTTTAAACCAGTGAAGTTGCATCAGAGCTGATATTGATGTAACAAACAGGGAAGATCTGTTTCTATGGAATGTCTGGAGCAGAAAAACAGATTGTAAAACAATGACCTGAGCCTTGCATAGTATTGCAATTACAACCTATTACTTTTAACAGTGCTATAAAACTGCTGCCAAATGTACATTTCTAGCACTTGTCTCCCCCATAAGCTGTGTTTTTTACACACTTATCCCGAAAGCACCTCTGCATTAAACTGATAAATATTATACAAGCTGTCTGCTTGGGCAGCTAAATAAGCTACCACCACTCAGGTTCTATAGCTAAACAGAGTTTTCTGAATTTAAGGTTTTTATCTCTGCCCTTCTGCAGAGCCACAGGCCTGACTAAATCAGTATCTCTCACATTATCCATGGCCTGGAAATACCATACTTAACCTATGGCAAGATGCTGGGATCATGTTATAAAAGTGAGTCCTCAGAGAATACCCTGTTTTCTCTCTTGGAAAGATTCACCCCAAGAACTGACAGCAAGATGACCCTGATCTCAACAGGACACAGGGGCAGAAGCAGTTTCTGAGGACCCAGGCCATTCAAGCCTTTAAGAAGCATAAACATTGTCCAACAAGACAACGTGGTGACTAGCGTTCCAGCTAATTTCTTCCACTCATATGTAGTGTAAACCATCTGAACTCTTTAAACCTGCAAGACCTTGTTATCCGTGTGACCTTACTTGTTTGAATATTGGTATCGAAGACAGTCCCATCCTGTAACTTTCCCGTGTACCAGCAATGAACGACATCTCCTTTTTTGGGGAAGTTAGTTTTATCCCCCTTTTTCAGAATTGACTTTGTATATTTTGGTGGACCCTGAATTAAGATAGAAATAGAGAATTACCACAACCTTAATGACTCGTCCCAAGTTACCAACAAAGCACAAGATGCACCAACTGAAGTTAATTGAGTTTAAGCCACTGAATGAACCACATTCAGGTACTACGGTGGACAGCACCCATATATGCTTTTAAATTAATATAGTCTGTACCATACTTGAGCATCCTTTGGGAAGGAAAGGGTTATATAAATGTAGTCTATGCCAAACCAAGATTGGTCCTGATGTCAAAGTTATTTAAAACTTTGGAGAGAAATCTGCATGAGAATGACTACTGGCTCAAAATATGCTGGGTAAGTGAGAAGTTGAATCAAGGTCCCATTTTTTAATCAGATGAAGGTCTTCCAGAAAACTACCAATACAGACTTATGAAGAACAACTCCTCATAAATAGACACTTCACAGCAGTCACTTCTGGTGAGAAAGCAAACCAAGAGCACTCAATTTCTCTTTACCAGTTTGTATATGTTAAGTTGATCAGCTCTCTTAACATCACTGAAAGTTTCTTCATTGGGGCTTTGGCCCTCAAATATACCCCTGTCCAGTTAGTGACTATTCCAACAAGAGAGAAAATGCTGAGGGGATACATTGTACCCATAAAAGAAACATTTTGCAGTACTATTAACACTTTCTGCTTGGATACTGCCATCCAACCAAAGATACAACTAGTGAATGTTTGTCCGCCATATCACTTCACTTCCAAGAGCTGTTCTGTTCATCTTAAACAATTTCAGAATCAATTTCTGGATCCATTCCAGGCTGCACACTCTATTAGCAATCCCCCTCAACCCAGCCCACTCAAATTCTCTACCTTGTATCATTCAAGGTTTCAAAATCATTTGTTCTACTACATAGGCCAGTGGTTCTTAACCTTTACTGCAGCCCTTTCGTTCTCAAAATATGTTCTCGCATCCCTTATCAAAAATCAAAATATCTTCTTGCACTCCTAAAAAATATGTCCTCGCACCCCTAAAACCTAGATATATTTTTGTTTGTATATTACAGTAATCATTAAAAAATGTATAATGTTAATAAATACACAGGTTTAATGAAACAAAGTAGTTGTACTTACGTGCCTGTGCTTAATTGTAGTTGTACTTACATGCCTGTGCTTAATTTGTGTTTTTGATGATTTACCTTCTAAAAAAATCTCGCATGTCTCGCACCCCCAGAAAGGGCATCTCACACCCCCAGCAGGTGTGTGCACCCCAGGTTAAGAACCACTGACATAGGCAGTAGTCCTAATCTAAGAAAGAGTAGTTTTCTATACAAACCTCATCAACAGTCTCTTCAGGCTTAGTTTCTTTTGCCTTGTCTTCATCAATCTTGATACTCTTTACCTGTTCGGTCACTTTATCTGCACTCTCTGTGCCTTTAAAGCGCTGTAAGGAAAGCATTTATCATTACCTGCTACGTAATAGGATAGGAAATCCTTCAGAAGGTTGTCAAAAATCTACTTTACAGCTTTTATATACTAAAGGACCAATTCTGGAGGGGAAACAACCATGGATTCCAATAGTCAGCAGTATTAAGGCTCTACAATGTAATTGAAATACAAGAGAGACAAGGGGAGTGAGGTAATATCTTTTATTGGACCAACTTCTGTTGGTGAAAAAGAAGCTTTCAAGTACACAGAGTGGTTCTTCTGATCTGGGAAAGGTAGTTCGAGTGTCACAGCTAAATACAAGGTGGAACAGATTGTTTAGCATAAGTAGTTAACATACTCTAAAAGACCATTCAAAGTGAAGTGGCCAGATAACACTGCTCCAGTCATAAGACAAAGAAGGGGGATTAGTGGGTTACAGAATGTTGTAATAAGCCTGGAATCCAGTGTCTTTAGTAGGACCATGATTTTTTTAATGTCTAGCAAAATTATGAATTTAAGCTCCCAGGCTCGTCTTTTGAAGGTGTTGTACAGGTTTCCTTTGAGGATGAGGACTGAGGTCAGATATGGGGTGATCATGTCATGAAAAGTGTTTGCCCACAGGTGATCTTTTATCATTTTTCTGTGAGAGTTCATTCAAGAGAATAGCGACTGTCTGGTTTCACCCACATAGTTTTTATTTGGGGCATTTAGTGTACTGGATGAGGTACGCCGCCTGTTGTGATAGGCATGTGTAGGATTCAGGGATCTTGAGAGGTGTGTTGTGGGAGGTACTAAAGGGCCACTTCACCTTGAATGGTCTCTTAGATTAGAATATGTAACTACTTATGCTAAACAATCTGTTCTACTTTGTATTTAGTTGCAATGCTCTGAGTACCTTTCCCAAACCTGAAGAAGAGCCTATGTAGCTTGAAAGCTGGCCTCTTTCACCACTAGAAGTTGGTCCAATGAAAGATATTACCTCACCCACCCTCTCTCTCTAATAACCTGGGATCACCGCGGCTAAAACACTGCAAACTGAAAGTTATTTAAATATGTATAAAGATGCAGGATATTTATAAAGGATAAAAGATGTCACACTGTTTCTGACAACTGAAGATGCACAGGACGTATTTGCATGACTGGTTATCTTAATTTGCTTCGAAGGGCATGCACAATCAAAATATGTTCCTCTAGATCAGGGGTTCTCAAACTGGGGGTCGGGACCCCTCAGGGGGTCGCGAGGTTATTACGTGGGGAGTCGCAAGCTGTCAACCTCCACCACAAACCCTGCTTTGCTTCCAGCATTTATAATGGTGTTAAATATATTAAAATGGGTTTTTAATTTATAAGGGGGGCCGCACTCAGAGGCTTGCTATGTGAAAGGGGTCACCAGTACAAATGTTTGAGAACCACTGCTCTAGATTAAAAAATATATATATACCAAGTGTCAGCTATCAAACTTCATCTGTGTTTGTGTTATTCTGTGAATTGTGGTAATACCCTTTTTAAAAGGTCTATCAACTTGATTTTTTTCCCAACTAAAGTGAGCAAGTAGTGTTTCTGATAGCACACCCTATAAATAACATGCACATAATTTTTAAGTTATTTTTATCAAATATCTGGGTGTTTGTTCCCTTAATGATGTTCAGAAGGCCCTTTGTTGAGATCTGAAAGCAGTATCAGACTCTTTCCCCTCTAGCCCCTTCCTCTGTGAGCACACACTATCTGTCTCTTCAGTTCCAATTTTGTTGCTGCTGTTATTAGCAAAAGTGTGCATGAGAGAGGAAGAACAAATGATCAACAAATGATGGAACTGACAATAGAGAGTGCTGTCAAACGCATAAAGAGAAGGACAGAGACAAATCTCATCTTTCAGTTACAAATGACTGCCTTAGGAGTCACAACAGGCACACACTATTCCAATGCAAGTGTGATTGTGAAGTTGACAGCATCCCTTTAAATAGATGAATACTATTTTCCCACACAAATGAAAAGTAGAAAAAATTTTGCTCAAACTTTCAAAAACAAAAATATGCTTCAGCTACAGAACAATTCAGCCAAACAGGCAAATGGTTTGGAGAACATGGAAATGAGGCTAGAGCGAAAACCATCTGTGTTCTCAGTCACAAGCAAGCACTATAAGGAGGGGCTCTTTGTCCCACACAGGCCCAGGAGAGGCAGGTACCCACCTGAGTTTCAAAGAGCTGGTTATAGGCCGTAACTAACTGGTCCTTGGTCGCAGTCTTGGCCACGTTTTTTATTTGCCCCAGTAACTTGTGTTCTGCAAGAAACTAGAGACAAGAGGGGGAAATTTAGCTGAGTTGCCAGGGCTTTCCGTGTCAAGCACGGTGCCCACAGTCTGCCCCGAAAGGGCCCTGGGGTGCTGGCATCGCTGGGAGTGGCAGGTTGCACTCGGGGAGTTGGGGGCTCTTACGGGATGGACCTGTCACACCCTTGGGGTGCCCTGGGGGGGTGCCCGGCCAGGGTGGAGTCGGAGGTGGGGGTGTCATGGGGTGGAGTGGAGAGACGGGGCAGCCTGGGGAGTGAGGGGGGGTCATGGAATCTAGCCAAGGTAGATATGAAGGTGGTCATGGGGTCCAACCGGGGTGAGGCGGCGGGGGCCGGGGAGGATCGTAGGGTCCAACTGAGGTGAGGTGGGGGGGGGG
>NW_020664540.1:18919203-18935722 GCF_002925995.2 Terrapene triunguis | reverse complement strand
CGAAGGGGTAAGGAAGGTGCCTGGGCTTGGTGGGAGGGGCCAGTGGGATGGTAGGTAGAGTAAGCCCTTCTCCATTTTGACTCTCTGGGTATAATTAAAGCAATACAACCCCCATTGTGTGGGTGAGGTTGTACCAGTCATGACAAAGGACTGTTTGAATATTATGAGACAAGGTGGGTGAGGTAATATATCTATTGGACCAACTTCTGTTCCTGAAAGAGACAAGCCTTCAAGCCACACAGAGCTCTTGAAGGTTGGCCGTTGGCTCCTCCTGGCTGAAGGGAAGAGCTGCTCTCAAGGCATCCACCTACAGGAATGAAGAAGCTATTAAATATGCAGGTACAATGAAAGAGAAGCAACATCTTGTGGTGACTTGCACTCTGCAGTGGAAACTTTATTGTGCTTCACTTTATTACTGTGACACTGTTCAAAGTGGTAGAAAGATAACAGGGCAAGTAAAGTAAGTAAATCATAGAATCACAGGCAGGGCGGTCCTTACCCATATGCAAAGTATGCAGCCGCGTAGGGCACCAAATTTCCTCGTGCCCTGCGCAACTGTGTACTGCTCCAGCCCCTGCTCTGCCCCTTCCCTAGGCTTCCTGCCCCTGCTCTGCTCCGCCCCCGCCTCTTCCGGTCCCTGCTCCGCCCCAGGGTTAGAAGGGACTGCAAGGGTCATTTAGTTTAACTGCCTGCCAACATGCAGGATTTCTTGTCTACAATCTGCTTGTTTGTGAAGCACGGGTGGGTAACAGGAAGAATTTGTTGTCAGTGGGACTAGGAGGCAGGTCCCCACTGCAATTCTACTTTTCAAACTTCTCCAGAGTATCCAGTGCAGCATTAGTAATTATTTTCTAGACAGCCACATCTGCAGCAGTCCAGCTTCCAGGTGGGCTGTTCCGTAACTCTGAAGAGGATAAGGAAATGGATTTTAACTGTAAATAATGGAATGACATGAAAACACAACTATCCTAGAGCTGTCATTAGAAGACTTTATAACCTAAATATTGACAAAAAGTATGTAATGGTGCTTGTCATTGTGTACTGGTAGTCAATCTATTTTCTTATAATGTACTGAACCCTTGTGGTACCTGACCAGCTGTTGGTCAGGGTGTGTGGTGTTTAAATTCCTTTACCGTGTTATTATCAGTGAAATTGGTTTAACAGACAGTCTGATAAAATGCCTGATTAAGGTTTAGCCATCGTTATAAATGGGAGCATGACTGGTGCATTACAGGTCAGTGAAATAGGTGAAGAACTTCTGCACAGTCCTGTTCCCAGTGGCCTAGTTAGTAAAGCGATGGCAATACTGTGGGCAGTCTTCCAGCACAGCCTCCCTGAACAAAATCCACAGAGACCGGAGCACGTGGGAAGGCGGGACTGGGTCCTGGTGGCTTTAGCAAGCGCTTGGGTTGCACTTGCCATCCCTTTAGGGGAGTTGGTCAGGCCCTTAGACCACGGCCTACATTTCCCAGCATGCCGCAGCGCCTCCCGTCGCACGGAGCGGCCCTAAATGACTACATTTCCCAGCATGCCGCAGCGCCTGCTAGCAGTAAGCCCCCCCCCATGACTACATTTCCCAGAATACCGCTGCGCCTCCCGCCGCACGGAGCGGCCCTAAATGACTACATTTCCCAGGGTGCTGCGGGGGCTGGTGCTCTCGCGGCAGCCCTCGGAACCTGGCGGGGTTTTCAAGCGTTCCCGGAGAGCCGCCGGCCCCAAGATGGCGGCGGGGGCTCTGGTTGGCGCTGACTGAGGGGCCCGGGCGTTCCCCACAGAGCATGAGCGGCGGCGGCGGGCAGAGGACGCTGTTCCAGAGCTGGGGGTCCCGCGTTAGCCGCGCCCCGGGGCCACCCTCAGGACCTCGGCGGGAGGCGGCTCCCCGCCCCGCGCCTTGCCCCGGCGGAGGGGCGCGGCGCGAGCCCGGCCCTGAGGCGGAGGCGGCGGACGATGACTTGCTGCTGGCGGCGGCGGCCGAGGCCGAGCGGGGCCCGGGCGGGGGCGGCGGGTTCTGCGCGGCGGCGGGCTCGCTGTGGATCTACCCCACCAACTGGCCGGAGCGCGGCTACCAGGTGCGCCTGGCGCGGGCGGCGCTGCTGGCCAACACGCTGGTGTGCCTCCCCACCGGGCTGGGCAAGACGTTCATCGCCGCCGTGGTCATGTACAACTTCTACCGCTGGTTCCCCTCCGCCAAGGTGCTCTTCCTGGCGCCCACCAAGCCGCTGGTGGCGCAGCAGATGGAGGCCTGCGCCCGCGTCATGGGCATCCCTCAGCCCCACATGGCCGAGATGACAGGTACGGAGGGTCCCCCCGACACCCACCCGGTGCCTCGCAGCTCGGGCACGGAAGCCAGGCGGCGCCACGCAGAGCCCGGGCCCCGTGCGCTGTGACAGCCCCGGCCCAGCGCTGCCCCTCATGTAGTTACTGGCAGAGGCAGGCCAGTTGTGAAGCGCTATGGAGATAGTCCTTAGCGCAGCTGTGGCTGTGCTCTGGCTTGCTCCAGGTGCCATCCATTCAGGGATCTCATTCTCCCGCCTACTCCTTGAATAGTTTAAAAACATAAGAACGGCCACACTGGGTCAGACCAAAGGTCCATCTAGCCCAGTATCCTGTCTTCTGACAGTGGCCAATGCCAGGTGCCCCCGTGGGAAGGAACAGAACAGGTAACCATCAAATGATTATCCCATCACCCATTCCAAGCTCCAGGGATGCCCCTCAGAAGCTAGGGACACCACCCCCATCCTGGCTAATAGCCATTGATGGACCTATTCTCCGTGAACTTATTTAGTGCTTTTTTGACCCCTATTATAGTCTTGGAGTTCAGAACATCCTCTGGCAAGGAGTTCCACAGGTTGACTGTGTGTTGGCTGAAAAAATACTTCCTTTTGTTTGTTTTAAATCTGCTGCCTATTAATTTCATTTGGTGATCCCTAGTTCTTGCGTTTTGAGAAGGAGTAAATAACACTTCCTTATTTACTTTCACCACACCACTCATGATTTTATAGATCTCTTTCATATTCCTCCTTAGTCGTCTCTTTTCCAAGCTGAAATGTCCCAGTCTTATTAATCTCTCCTCATATGGCAGCCGTTCCATACCCCTAATCATTTTTGTTGCTCTTTTCTGAACCTTTTCAAATTCCAGCATATCTTTTTTGAGATGGGGCAACCACATCTGCATGCAGTATTCAAGATGTGGGCGTACCATGGATTTATATAGAGGCAATATGATATTTTCTGTCTTGTATATCCCTTTCTTAATGATTCCCAACATTCTGTTAGCCTTTTTTGACTGCTGCCTCATATTGAGTGGATGTTTTCAGAGAACTATCCACAATGACTCTGAGATCTTTCTTTAGCTAATTTAGACCCCATCATTTTATATGTATAGTTGGGATTATGTTTTCCAATGTGCATTACTTTGCATTTATCAACATTGAATTTCATCTGACATTTTGTTGCCCAGTCACTCAGTTTTGAGAGATCTTTTTGTAGCTCTTCGCAGTCTGCCTGGGACTTAACTATCTTGAGTAGTTTTGTATCATCTTCAAATTTTGGCACCTCACTGTTTACCCTTTTTTCCAGATCATTTATGAATATGTTGAATAGGACTGGGCCGAGTACAGGCCCCTGGAGGACACCACTATTTACCTCTCTCCATTCTGAAAACTGACCATTTATTCTTACCCTCTGTTTCCTATCTTTTAACGAGTTACCAATCCATGAGAGGACTTTCCCTCTTAATCCATGACAGTTTACTTTGCCTAAGAGCCTTTGGTGAGGGACCTTGTCAAAGGCTTTCTGAAAATCTAAGTACTCTATATCCACTGGATCCCCCTTGTCCACATGCTTGTTGACCCCCTCAAAGAATTCTAGTAGATTAGTGAGGCATGATTTCCCTTTACAAAAACCATGTTGACTCTTCCCCAACAAATTATGTTCATCTAGGTGTCTGACAATTTTGTTCTTTACTATAGTTTCAACCAGTTTGCCCGGTACTGAAGTCAGGCCGGGGTCACCTCTGGAGCCCTTTTTAAAAATTGGCGTCACATTAGCTATATTCCAGTCATTTGGTACAGAAGCTGATTTCAATGATAGGTTACAGACTACAGTTAGTAGTCCTGCAATTTCACATTTGAGTTCCTTCAGAACTCTTGAGTGAATACCATCTGGCCCTGGTGACTTATTACTGTTTAGTTTATCAATTTGTTTCAAAACCTCCTTTAATGACACCTCAATCTGGGACAGTTCCTCAGATTTGTCACCTAAAAAGAATGCTCAGGTTTGGGAATCTCCCTCACATCCTCAACCTGAAGACTGATTCAAAGAATTCATTTAGTTTCTCCGCAATGGCCTTATCGTCCTTGAGTGCTCCTTTAGCATCTCAATTGTCCAGTAGCCCCACTGGTTGTTCAGCAGGCTTCCTGCTTCTGATGTACTTACATTTTTTTTGCTATTGCTTTTTGAGTCTTTGCCTAGCTGTTCTTCAAATTCTTTTTTGGCCTTCCTAATTATATTTTTACACTTCATTTGCCAGAGTTTATGCTCCTTTCTATTTTCCTCACTAGGATCTAACTTCCACTTTTTAAAGGATGCCTTTTTGCCTCTCACTGCTTCCTTTACTTTGTTGTTTAGACACGGTGGAACTTTTTTGGTTCTCTTATTATGTTTTTTAATTTGGGGTATACATTTAAGTTGAGCCTCTATTATGGTGTCTTTAAAAAGTTTCCATGCAGCTTGATCGTGATAGCCTTCTTAAAGTCAACTGTTCATTTATGCTGTACTGGTAGTTTAGTATAGTAATATCAAACTCATTCAGAGGAGAGGGCTGAATTCTATTTATTATGCCCCATGGACTGAGATATAAATTCAGGACTGGTTACTCCTCACAATGGGATGCATACTGGTCTTGAGGCTTGTGCTCAAGGCCCAGGGGGTAATGTGGTCTCTATGTAGTAACTAAATATTCCAGTAGTTTTATTTGTTCAGTGCCTTATCACATTCATCATCATGCAGTGAGGAAAATATGCTTTAGGCTTACCATTATTTTTTTTCTTTTCCTTTCCCATTCTCATCTTTCTCTCCTCCCTTCCCTGTGTTTGAGTCTTTTGTTCTTTTCTCTGCAGTTCCTTCTGTGCAGCAACTTCCATTTTCCAGTTTTCATTACTACTCTGTACCCTCATTGCATCTGTTAAAGTGAACGCTTATCAGTAGTTAATATTGACACTAAAATGTCATCACAAAGATACTTTAATCAGATTAAGAGGAGACACTGCAGTTCATACCTCCGAATCATTGTATCAGGCTGCCTACACACTCAGACATTACTGCAACAGTTACACTTAAGTCACATTTGGAAGGTTATCTTTGCTGCCACATGGACTAAAAACTTAATTTATGAAAAAATCAATTCTGAAGAAACTGAATGACATGGGCCTGGATCCAACTCTCAGGCTATATTTAGAACACCTCTGATTTAGTAGCTGACAGAGGTATGGGTGATGAATAAGGCTAAGATTTAGTCATGAGTATTTTTAATAAAACTCATGAACGGGTCACGGGTAATAAGCAAAAAATCACAGCCTATTACCTGTTCATGACTTTTACTATAAATACCCCTGACTAAAATTTAGCTCCTGGGGCACTGGCAGCTGATGGCTGGCCCCTGCTCTTATCACGGGGGCTGACTGCCCCCCACCACCCGTGGATTCGAGTCCTCTAGGGGCCACTGCTCTGACAGCCTCCAGAGCGGCCTCTTGGACTGCTGCTGCTCCAGGACCGCTGCTGCTCCAGCGGCCCCCGGGGCCAGTGGCACTAGCCGCTGCTCAGGCAGCCCAGGGGCCGCCAGAGTGGCTGGCCACCAGGGTCAGCAGCACCGGCAGCTGTGGAAGTCACGGAGGTCCCGGAAAGTCATGGAATCTGTGACTTCCGTGACCTCCATGACCGACTCGCAGCCTTAGTGATGAACTACTCTCAATTATAGTGTAGCAGTAGGGAGACCATAATTCAGGTTGTATCCGTTTTCAGCTCAGCAGGATGCTCACACCTCTTATCTAAACTCTAAACCTGTGATGTTTACTGGCTTAATCAATACACAAAGTAATCTCTTCTCAACCGTATTATCCAAAAGGTGGACTAGATATTTCTAGAAAACTCTATTACCCATGTTTAAAAGTTTTCCTTCTTTCCTAAAGCTGAGAGTGGGCATGAAATTCAACTTGTAATACCTGTTTGTATAGCTTGCCACTGATGAGGGGATCTTCAGGGTAGGTCTACATGTCAACTTAGGGGTGTGATTCCCAGCTCATGTACGCACGCTCATGATAGATCAGTGAGCGCTATGGTAAGTATAAATAGTAGTGTAGCCGTGGTAACCTGGGCATTGGTGACACAGCATGGGCGGTGGCAAGCTGTGCCAAGGATGTACCCACCGGTTTCAGGCGGGTTTATGCTCAGGGCGGCTAGCCTGTGCCACTGCCCATGCTACCACAGCTACATTACTATTTATACCTGTGCTAGCTCGATGAGAGTGAGCATGAGTATGTGTATGTGACCTGGGAATCGCACCCCTAGCATGGAGTGTAGATGTAACCTTAGAGTAATGGTGTCTGTTCCCTATTCTCAAACTAACTTTCACTTTGTTCATTTCAAGCTGCCACTGACATAAACTTGAGCTTGATCTATGGCACCTGTATCATAGCAGATTGTACTCTCCATGGAACCTTTGGGGCATCCTATTGTTTTAAGTGAAGCATTTCATACTGATTACAATAAATTTAGGCCTTGAGTCACTCAGCAGGTGAAATGCCAGTAAAACTGTTCAGACTTAAAAAGGCACGTTCCCCTGTTGAACATAAGAATGGCCATACTGGGTTGGACCAAAGGTCCATCTAGCCCAGTATCCTGCCTTCCGACAGTGGCCAATGCCAGGTGCCCCAGAGGGAGTGAACCTAACAGGGAATCCCTGTCGCCCATTCCCAGCTTCTGGCAAACAGAGGTAGGGACACCATCCCTGTCCATCCTGGCTAATAGCCATTGATGGACCTATCCTCCATGAACTTATCTAGTTCTCTTTTGACCCGTTATAATCTTGGCCTTCACAACATCCTCTGGCAAGGAATTCCACAGGTTGACTGTGTGTTGTGTGAAAAAATACTTCCTTTTGTTTGTTTTAAATCTGCCTATTAATTTTCATTTGGTGACCCCTAGTTCTTGTGTTATGAGAAGGAGTAAATAACACTTCCTTATTTACTTTCTCCACGCCAGTCATGATTTTATAGACCTCTGTCATATCCCCCCTTACTTGTCTCTTTTCCAAGCTGAAATGTCCCAGTCTTATTAATCTCTTCTCATATGGCAGCCATTCCATACCCCTAATCATTTTTGTTGCTCTTTTCTGAACCTTTTCCAATTCTAATATATCTTTTTTGAGATGGGGCAACCATGGATTTATATAGAGGCAATATGATATTTTCTGTCTTATCTATCCCTTTCTTAATGATTCCCAACATTCTGTTCACTTTTTTGACTGCCGCTGCACATTGAGTGGATGTTTTCAGACAACTATCCACAATGACTCCAAGATTTCTCTCTTGAGTGGTAACAACTAATTGAAATCTGTAATAGTGCTTTTTTTTCTTTTCTTTTCAGGGGGTACCCAGGTTCACAATCGGAAGGAAATCTGGCACAATAAGAGGGTCTTTTTTCTTACACCTCAAGTAATGGTAAATGATCTTTCTCGTGGAACCTGTCCTGCTACAGAAATAAAATGTCTGGTTATTGATGAAGCCCACAAAGCTCTTGGAAACTACGCCTACTGCCAGGTAATAATGGTGGACTAATGTGAACTGCACAATCTTATGAGCCATTCTTTGTGCAGTCATGGTTAATTTAAGCACAAATGTATTACCGTAGGCAGATTGCTCTGCAGTTTTTTAAACTGAGATATTTGGTAAGAAATTAACAAAGACAAAACATTATTTTATGGCTTATAATACCTTGATACAAGTAATGGATAAATTGCATGCAACAAGAATGTACACAAGATGCTGAACATTCTAACTGTATTATGAAATCTTAAGTAGATGGGGCGATAAAAATTTTGTATAGTTGGGTAAGGAACTACATTTTCTGTTCAGAAATTAATTTTTAAACCCTAGATTGTAAGAAATTAAAAATGCATTTGTAGGGTGGGGCTGTTTCTACAAGGCATGGGCATGTTTATGAGCACAATCTACTGCAGTCTGCGTGGCATGTATCGGCAAGGAATTAAAAATTTAAACAGGAGACCCCAGTGGCAGCAATCTTAGAGATTGCAAATTAAACCTCATTTCTGAAAAAAAGTTATTTAAATTGAACTAAATTCTGAGCCCAGTATGACCCACTGTTGTCCATTCAGTTGTGGTCTTGTCTTATGCAGTGAAAAATGCATTGAAGTATCTTGGTTAAATCCCTCTCTATCAATACTTTGTTTTAAAGTTATGAAGCAAGTCATGTATTGAGAAATTTGCAGTGAACTGATGTGGCACTAAGATGGTTTCCTATTAGACCTTTGCATAGGAAAACAGACAAGCAGCAGACTTGTATAATATGGCACATAAAGGAAAATGTTGAGGCTTCTATTTTTATTAGAATTAAAGCAGAGAACAGGCTTGTTCACCATAGCTGCACCTCCTCCTTCCTGCAGCCCTCCCCAATTTCAAACCCTTTAGTAACTTTTCATTTTGTAATAATGTAAATGTACAGGTTGTGTTGCTTTCTGAGCATCTGACAAAGGATGAAATACTTTTTTATTCTATTAAAGTCCAAAGTAGCATTCTTTTCTTTTTTTCTTTTTCTTTTTTTTTAACCATTGTGGTGATCGTTTACCTGTGTTGTGCGGAAACAAGACTCACATTTCATTGAGAATTTTGTGAGCTTACTTAATGCAGAGTAGTGGTTCCCAGCTTCCTTTGTTAGTCACCTTTGCTGTGGAATTGGCATATAAAATGCTTCTCTAATGCATTTTTCCTTGTCCTGTCTTGCTATACTTGGGCATGGCTATCATCACTTTTTAATATGTATATTTAATTCCCTTGTCCTCTTCTATCTGTTGACTTTTATTTTCTGTATTTTTTTTTTAATTTCTATTTGATATTTTTAGCACTTTTCTGTGGCCTTCCAGTGGCTCACATACTTTTCCTCACTCAGCAGAAGACTGCCTGTTGGTCACAGTATATCTAAGTGCTATAGGAGAATAGATGCTTGTGCTGCCAGGCTGCTGCTTGATCCTGCAGCCCTGTACATTAATTGTGTATTTGACTTGATGAGCTGATCTGGGTGAAGAACGGGAATATAGATGGCTTCAAAGGAACAGCCTGCCACTTTCCCAGTTGCCATAAAAACAAGTTTGCAATGAGAGACAGATGGGTGCATGTGGTTTTATGCAGCTCTTGCCCCCTAGTCCAGCTCCTTTGTCGTGCGATTTTCTTCATCATTTCAGACTAGTTTTGCACTCAGGTTGCAAATGCTGGCTTTCAGAGTGCCCCTCCAGATTTCCTTTTTGGCAGCTCATTTGGCTAATATGCTGTAAATCCACTTGCTGAATCCAGTAATAATCCTTTCAATGCTCACCCAAGTAGTTCTAGTACAGGGGTGATCAATAGACAAACAGCGGACCAAATCCAGACTGCCAGATGCTTTTCAACGGACCCAGCAATCTTTTTATTTACTTATCATTTTTTTATTATTTTCTCTTGAGTCTGGACATTGACTATACCTTGACTAATAAATTTGACCTTGACAAAAAAAAGACTATGCCTATTCTAGTATGCAGAGTTGGCTCTTAAAGCTAGTTCACATAATCTATGTTTTTTTTGGGGTGGGGTGGGAGGAGATTGACAATCATTTATTGTTGGGTTCTGTTTCTAGGCTAGATACTAACTGTGTGGAGAATACTTTTCGGAACATTTAAATTTTAATTTTTCACATATGTAAACCATTGAGAGTAAGAGCTTTTCCTCTTTAAGGGTATTAATGTAACTCTTGTTTTTTTGTCAGGTTGTGAAGGAACTGAGCAAATACACAAACCAATTTAGAATCTTGGCTCTAAGTGCCACACCAGGGAGTGACACAAAGGTGAGTCAAGTACTGCATTAGTGGACTGAGAATTAGAGTGGCTTCAATAGAAGCTATTTTTAGTACCAGTTTGCATACCATGGAAGGCAGTGAAATCTATTAAAATGCACCAAATAAAGATTATTCCACTATGCGATGCAGAAGCCTTTGAGTAATTGCATTCTTATTGTTATAACCTCTGCATTTCCTACATTTATCCCTTCATTATATCTTGTCTGAAATTTGATTGTAAACTCTCCAGAGCAAAGACCCTGTCTTCTTTGTACAGTGAAGTGCCTAGCATACTTTTGTGTGCTAAAAAATAAGACATGATGATAAACTTGCAGTTGCTTGTACTGATTGAAAAGAACGTGCGTTCAAAGTAAAATAGATTTTACTCTATCCAGCACAATGTGTCTGGACAATTAAGGCTGGAATTTTCAGAGTTTAAGGTAATTGGGCACCTTACTCTTTAAAATAAAAGTAACGTGCTTTCCTTGTATGAAGTTTCCCAAATTATTTCTACTTAAAAATTAAGTACTGGACATGAAAGTAATGTATTTAGGAAATAAGTTGGTATTATACAATTTTTTGTTTTTCTATCCTGTATACGCTGTATCTGGAAATGGAAGAAAGTTCTGTGTTTCCATGCTGTCTCCTGATGGTTAGTTCATTGTGGGATTTAATAGAAACAAAGCAATCTGGCTTAGGTTGACAGTGCTTCACTAACCCCGTTGCAAGTAGGCATAGCATCCCACAGTTAATAACACTTACTGTCTTGATACACTATCCTGTACATGGGGGCATTATATAAAAATGCCATAGTAGAAGGAGAAATTTCCACATGCAGTATACGATGCTTCCTACTTTGATTGTGTTAGCCTTCCCATTTTATGAATTATATTAGCTTTCTGATAGAAATCTTTGATTAAAATACTTCGGAGAAATTGCTTATTTGATCCAAGAAAAAAATTAACTGAGACTCATGGCAGTGCTTACCTAAGGCTTGGTATCGTAATGTCAGCTTTCATCTGTAGTGCAGCTCATTTGAGCAAAATGCTATTATCCTTTTGCTTACACCTTTTCCTCTGGATCTCCTTTCCACATTAGCATGCTTTCTATAGTGACCTCTTTGCATCCATAGTGTTTCATCCTCTATGAAGAGTGATCATCACTTGAGTGTTGCTCTCTTGGCAGCAGCAGTTTGCTGATTAGAACTGCATGATCCTAGTCAGGTACAAGTGGCTTCTGCGGCACTGTTAATGTTGCTGTACAGTACTAGTCTGAATATGTTATGCCACCTTCTCCCAAATAATATCAGAGGAAACAAGGAATTCCCAAACTCTTACCACATTTATAATGAATGTCACAAATTATCCCTCTCATATTAATGCACTTGTATGTGCTGCACTACTGGCCTGATGAGGTGGAGCAAGGGAGGGTTATGACAGCTGATAGACATAGTTTTTGTAGCAAAACTTAACAAATGGTGCTAGAATAGTTCTAACTCAAGTATTTTTTCTTATTACTATTTTGACGATTGTTTTACTTGCTATGTATATGAGGTGGTAGGGCATTTTCCTGACTACATTGTTTTGTCTTATGTTTAAAATGGCTGAAATGATAAGTCAGGGCCCCTAGTTGTAGTGGAGACTGCTGAAAAATGAATTGCTGTCGGCAGATCCCTCAATACAGGTAATGTTTCTTTGCTATTTCAAATAGTTTTACAGGCCCTGTGTTGATAACTTTCACATATCTTTGATTTACAGCAGTGAGATGACATTAAGAAAAATACACTATGTAAAACACTCTTTTCCTGTGACTTCTTCATAGGCTGTCCAGGAAGTTATTTCCAACCTATTGATAGCACAGATAGAGCTGTGTTCTGAAGATTCCCCAGATATTCAGCCTTACTCTCATGAGCGACAAGTTGAAAAATTTGTTGTGCCACTTGGTAAAGAACTAGCAGAAATTCAGAATGCTTACATCAGGGTGAGTTACTACTTTTTTTACTATTAAGGAGCTCATGTCACTATAGAAATAGTAATAAAATCCTTATCTGTATCGTTAATACCTCTTAAGTACTAAGACAAGTAGTCTGTTAAGCTAACTTACATTATTTATGCTGTTGGCTTTTTGCTTATATTTAGCTCAGATAGTAAAACAGAATGGCCAGTTTCACTTTTGTTACTACTGTATCACTTAATACTTCTGATACACTTGCTTCAAGTTTTTGTTTGGCTTCAGAACAGCATGAGGTAATGTTTAAAATTAAACTTTGATTAAAATAAAAAAAAAATCTAGTTGTATGGTGTCTTACTCTATTAAGAAACTTGCAAAACCTCCATTTGAGCCTAAACTAAATTGACAGCTTATTTTAAGTGGGTTGGTGTAAGAGTATTAATATGATGGGTACAATTCTCAAGCTATCCATTTCATTGCTATACGTACACAAAAGTTATTCCTATACTATGAGTACTGAATCAAATGCTTGTCTTCCTTCCTGTAAAAATGTAACTTTTGATTCTTAGCTGCTTTGTAAGTGTACTGCTAAATAGATTTTTCTTCTTTAAAAAGTATTGCCTAGCAAAAAAAAATATTGTAAACTGTGTGGTTGAGGAGCTGACTGAGAGGTGGTATTCTTCACCTATAAGTAATCTGTTCAAATACAGTCGAGGTTAGCAATGAACAGAAGTGGCTGCTAACTGATGGCTGTTCAGTGGCCTGTCTGTTCTCAGTCAGGTTCTATTAGACAGATGTCTGCATCACGAAAGTAATAATTTATAATTGACATCTTGTTGGACTTCTTTAATAAGAAAAACAAAAGTAGTAGTATTGTTGTGTGTAATACAGAAGTTTTATCTTTGTGAAGAAAAGTTATACAGAGAATAATAGTTCTTATAGAATGAGTAAATAAGCAATCGGCTAGCTATGAATTTCAGATTCTTTAACTTAAAAATGGGGGGTTCTTTCTAGAAATCATCAGGAATTTATTAATGGATGAGGCTTATACATGTTCACAGTTGCTAGATTTAGGAACAGGTTTTCTCCAAATGTTGTGTATTTTTAAGTTGGTCATCCGCCATGTTGTTGAAGGGGTAGTTTGCTTTCCATGTTAATGATCAGTTTTGTTAGGGTCTATGTGAAGAGTCCTATTAAGTGTATGAAGAACATTTTCTTATTTGTACATCTTTAGATTTAGGAGAGATGTGTTTTTTTTTTAACCTGGAGCTATTTTCAGATCTTTAATCTTAGAGATTATCTCCATGAGACAGTCAAACTGGTTTAATTAAATTAAGTTTTAAACCTGTGCAAACCCTTAACTCATTTTGGCTTAAACATAGCTTATTTTGGTTTAATTTAAATCCATATAGAGCAGATTTAAGCTAAACTGAAACAAGTGTCCACCATAAATTTGTATCAGTTTAATTAAATCAGTGTAGTTTCTATGTGTAGACCAAACTTTATTTTCTGTAATGGGTGCCAGTATGCATTCAGTCATGTGTTAATTTACTTTTTGGATTTGGCACTGAGAACTTGAGGTTTTGATTTGGAATGTAAGATGTCTTTTGTGCCTACACTAAGCATAGCTGCAGTGAAGGAGGTAGGAGAGTGAAAGAGTACTGCAGCAGTTTTCTTTAGCATTTTACTTGTAGAATACACAGGCAGGCTAAAATGCCTCAGATGGCACAGGGCACTGGCTCAGCTAACTCCAACATGTCTTCAGGGATACAGTATGCACTCTCCTTGCATTTGTACATCACCTGTTTCAAAAGAGAATGGAGCCATGACCCTGCTGGCTCTCAAGCACTGGCACTTAGCCTTCCTGGGTCCTTGCACTCCCTGAGGACAGGTTTGTGGTTTCCCTGATAGGTGTACAGCTCCTTCTGACCTCCTCCAGGGCCAGTCACCATCGCAGCATTTTCAAGTGTACATGGTGATGGGGCAAGGGAGGGGAAAACATTTTAATGTGCACACATGAGAGTCTTTATTAAATGCCTCTTGTGGTATGTGTGCGTGGTTTTTTTTTCCATTTTGTTTGGTTTTGTTTGGTTGGGTTTTTTTTTTACAATTTATTTCCAAAACATCCTACATTGTTTATTCTCACTCTTGGATCTTTGGCCTCCAATGGGAATCATGGGAAACTCACTCTTAAGATTTTGTGACCCTCTGCAGCTATTGTTATTAAAGACTACTATTATAATAGTACTGAGATGCCCAACTAACATCAGGGCATCTCTGTGCTAGGCACTTTTCAGACACCTAGTAGGAGACCTTCCCCACACTGAAGAGCGTACTGCAGTCGGAGGTGTAATTCCCATCTTGGATAGATGTTCGCATGCTAGCTTTGACTGTGCTAACATGCTAAAAATAGCAGTATAGCTGCAGTGGTGCAAGCGGCGGCATGGGCTAGCTGCTAGTGTGTGTGCCTAGGGGACTGGATGGGATTGTACTTAGGTGGCTAGACTGTGCTGCCTCCCACGCCACTGCAACTATTTTTAGCAAGTTAGCTTAGTCAAAGCTAGCATGTCCACAGCTACCGTAGCTGGGAATTACACCTCTAGCTGCATGGTAGATGTACCCTCAAAGAGCAGTTCCAGGCCGACAGCTTCTAGATAGCAAAGTCATGATAAGACTACTTGTACCAACTAGTTCCATATTTTCAAGCTGGGCAAGAAGTGTGTGGCTTGTTATTAAACAGCTAGTTTAAAAAGCCTTTTGGTTTTTAATATCTTTCCCAGCTTGCATTTTAGACTAACTAGTCCTTTTAGATGTAGAATTATACCTTTCCTGATTTTGCTGTTTCATTGCTAGCTATGCTTTGGATTCAAGGTGATCTGCAAAGGTGCACAACTAGATTCTGAAGCAGAACAGAAAGTTCTGAAAAGCTTTTTTTGAAAAGTCAGCTTGTTATATCGTTTTCTGACTGTCATTAAGAAACTAGTAGTATTATGACATCACAGCAACAAGGAAATAACATCTGATTGACACTGTTTAATGCTTTTTAATAATTCTTGTCCTTCAGATAGTTTGGAGAAAAGTCTGAACTCCACCTTTCAATTAAGAGCTCCCAACAAGTTCTCAGCAAAACCTCACAAGGCCAGAGTAGACATATATGGGTTAAATAAGCTTTCTCAGCATCTGTAAGCATAGGTTAGATGTCTAGGTTTTTTAAAAAACTACTGGTATATGCGTGCTAAGCACATAATGTGCTTGAAAAGTTAGACCCATGTGCACTATGCACAATAAAATCTGAAGCTTTATTTATGACAATCTGTAACATTAAACAAGACACAAGTTTCAGAGAAAGTGAAGGACAGCGTAAAACAAGCTACAGCAGTAATGCAACAAAGCTGGAAAAATCCCACTGTAGTTCTGTAGTTAAACAGTTATTTTGTAAAAGTAAATAAGCAAGGCCCTGAGTTTCACAATAACTGGATTAAACTTTTTAGGCACTAACACTGGTTTGAAAAGTACAAAGTAGGCAGGGCAACAATGTTTCAGTATTAAGGCGGAAATATTTAAACTGCCAGGATGTGATCCGAAGGATGCAGTTTTGTTAGCTGCTTTTAACAATGTATTGGGTCCAAACTATTTAAACATTTCACATTAGAATTATGTATTACTTTAGTAATGGTTTGAGGAAGTACAGTAGAACCGCAGAGTTACGAACTGACCAGTCAACTACACACTTCATTTGGAACTGGAAGTACACAATCAGGCAGCAGCAGAGATGGGGGGGGGGGCGGGGAGGAAGCAACTACAGTACAGTTCTGTGTTAAACAAACTACTTAAAAAAAGGGAAAGCAGCATTTTTCTTCTTCATAGTAAAGTTTCAAAGCTGTATTAAGTCGATGTTCAGTTGTAAACTTTTGATAGAACAACAGTAATGTTTGGTTCAGAGTTATGAACATTTCAGAGTAACAAACAACCTCCATTCCCAAGGTGTTCGTAACTCTGAGATTCTACTGTATAGCAATAGGAGCATAATAAAATGTCTAACCGGATAATGGGAAGCCACGGATAATGGGGTACCACAGCATGACAAATGTGAATGTTATGACTTGTTAAAAATTTATTCCCCAGCCTCCTCAAATGTTAGTATGTAAGAATAGCAAGATTTCAATAAGCTTAATCAATGTTCCTATAAAATGCTTTTTTATAGATTTGTTTCTAAATGAGGAAACCATGTCTCCTAGCACCCACTAGTGTATTGGCCGTCTATAGAAATAATACACTGTATGGCTATGGAAAACTGTATCTTCAAACTTGAAATTTAATTGGTGCTTCTAGCAGCTTAAGCAATCTAACACAACTCATAATAAATACTAATGTTCTACATTAATCCATAGTTTTACATAAAATGACACTGTACATTTTACTGCAGTTTTCAGGGTGCTGAAGAACACACATTCAGATACTGTGTGAA
>NW_020664540.1:18896482-18919193 GCF_002925995.2 Terrapene triunguis | reverse complement strand
CTCCAATACATTTGTTAGTCTTAAAGGTGCCACAGGAGACTCTGTTGCTTTTTACAGATCCAGACTAACACAGCTACCCCTCTGATACTTGAAACAAATATGTCATCTAAAAACTACTTCGAAAAATTTTAATGTATCTAATAAATATTGTATACAGTTAACCACTGGACTTTTCCCGTGAATATACTTTTTCAGTTGTAATGTGATTAACTTCTTACTGGGTTTCAGAATAAGTCTGTATGCTAGCTATCATAGCAATGTAGAACTCGAAGGGCCTTTTGGAGGTCATCAAGTCCAATGCCCTGCGGTCAGGCAGGCCCAAATAAACCTAGACAATCTCTGACAGGTGGTTGTCCAACTTGTTGTTAAAAACCTCCAGTGATGGGGATTCTACAATCTCCCTTGGAAGCCTGTTCCAGAGCTTAACTACCATTATAGTTTTCCGAATATCTAACTTAAATCTCCTTTTCTGCAGATTAATACCATTACTACTTGACCTGCCTTCAGTGGTAATGGAGAACAATTTATCACCTTCCTCTATAATAGCCGTTAACCTATTTGATGACTGTTATCAGATCCCCCTTTAGTAGTCTTTTCTCAAGACTAACCATGCCCAGTTTTTGTTTTCCTCATAGATTAGGTTTTCTAAACCTTATATCATTTTTGTTGCTCTGTTCTGGATTTTCCAGTTTGTCCATACCTTTCCTGAAGGTATAGTACCCAGAATTGGACACACTACTCCAGCTGAGGCCTCACTAGTGCCTAGTACAGTGGGACAGTTACCTCCCATGTCTTAAATATGACAACCCTGTTAATGCATTCCAGAATATTAGCATTTTTTGCAACCGTATCCCATTGTTTACTTGTATTCAGTTTGTGATCCACTATAACTCCCAGATCCTTCTCAACAGTAGTGCCACTTAGCCAGGTATTTTCCACGTTGTAGTTGTGCATTTGATTTTTCTTTCCTAAGTGAAGTATGTTGCACTTGTCTTCATTGAATTTCATTTTGTTGAATTCAGACCAGGTCTCCAATTTGTCAAGGTCATTTTGAATTTTAATCCTGTCCTCCAAAATGTTTGCAGCTCCTCCCAGCCAAGTGTCATCTGAAAATTTTACAAGCATTCTCTCCACTTCATCATTCAAGTCATTACTGAAAATATTAAATAGCACCAGACCCAGAACTGTACCCTTTAGGACCCCACTAGATACGTTGCACCATCTGACAATGAACCATTGATAACTAAGGCTACGTTTTAGTCACTGGTATTTTTAGTAAAAGTCATGGACAGGTCATGGGCAGTAAACAAAAATTCACGGCCTGTGACCTGTCCATGACTTGTACTATATAACCCTAACTCGTGGGGGGCGGCTTGGGAGTGCTGCACATGCTCGATGGGGTGAGGGGCACCACGGGTGCTCAGAGGGGCACTGCGAGTGCTCGGGGTGGGGGGTGGCCTGAGGGGGTGGGCTGGTGCAGAGGGGAGGGGTTGGCGGGGCTGGCAGGCTCCCTACCTGGCTCCACACTTCCCCGGAAGTGGCAACATCCCCCTCCCTCAGCTCCTGTGCGCTGCCTCTTCCCTGAGTGCCAGCTCCATGGCTCCCATTGGCCGGGAACCGCGACCAATGGGAGCTGCAGGGATGATGCCTGCAGGCGGAGGCAGTGCGCAGAGCCCCCTGGCTGCGCTTCCCCCTAGAAGCCGAGGGAGGGGGATGTCACCGTTTCTGGGGAGCCCCTCCAAGGTAAATGCCACCCAGAGCCCTCATCCCCTTCTGCCCCCCACCCAAACTCCTGCTGCTGCTGGGAGAGGGGGGCGATGGCCCAAGACTGCCCCAGCAGCAGCTGGTGTGTCTGGCCACTGCAGAAGTCACCGAGGTCATGGAATCCATGATCTCTGTGACAAATTCGCAGCCTTATTGATGATTACTATGAGTATGGTCTTTCAACCAGTTGTGCACTCACCTTATAGTAGTTTAATTTAGACCACATTTTCTTAGTTTGCTTATGAGAATGTCATATGCAACTGTGTCAAAAGCCTTACTAAAATCAAGATATATCACATCTTTCCTCCTATAACCCTCCAATAACCCTGTCAAATAATGAAATTTGGTTGATTTGGCATGACAGATCTATGCTGGCTATTCTTTATAACCCTGATTGATTGATAATTTGTTCCAGCATCTTTCACGTATCAATGTTAGGCTGAGCGGTCTAGAATTCCTCAGGTCCTCTTTGTTCCCTTTTTAAAGTTAGGTACTACATTGGCCCTTCTCCAGTCCTATGGGACCTCACCCATCCTCCAGAAGATCTCAAAGATAATTGCAAATTGTGCAAAGCTTGCATCAGCTAGTTTAAGTACCCCAAGATGAATTTCATCAGCCTTGCCAACTTGAATACATCTAATTAGATAAATATTCTTTAACCTGTTCTTTTCTTGTTTTGTCTTGTGTTCCTTTCCTCGTGTCAATATTAATTGTGTTGAGTATTTAATGAATACTAAACCAAAACAGGAATTAAACACATCAGTCTTGGTGATGTCATCAGTTATTAGCTTTCCTTCCCTGCTAAGTACAAAACCTATGCTTTCCTTCATCTTTCTCTTGCTTCTAATATATTTAACGAACATCTTCTTATTGCCTTTTTATATCCCTGGCTCAGTGTAATGGACTTTGTACTTTAGCCTTTCTGATTCTGTCCCTACATACTTGTGCTGTTCTTTTTGTACTGCTCCCTAGCAGTTTGTCCATGTTTCCACTTTTTGTAGGATTCCGTTTTGATGTTCATGTCCTTGAAGAGCTCCTGATGGAGCCATATTTGCCCCTCACTCTTCTTCCTATCTTTCCTTCACTTGGGGATAGATTGCTGTTCTGCCTATAATATTGTCTCCTTGAGAAACTGCTAGATTTCCTGAACTCCTTTATCACTTAGGTTTTTCTTCCCATGGAACTTTACCTACCAGTTCTGAGTTTGTTAAAGTCTGCTTTGAAGTGCAGTGTCCTTATTCTGCTGCTCTCCCTCCTTTTTTCCTTAGAATCTATCATTTCTTGATCAGTTTATCCCAAATTGCCTTCGACCATCAGATTCCCTACCAATTCCTCCCGGTTGGTTGGAATCAGATCTAAAATGACTGTCCCCCAGTTACTTGCTCCACTTTCTGAAACACCAAGTTGTTCCCAGTACATTCCAAGAACTTGTGCTTTGCCATATTACTTTTCCACAGATGTCTATGTAGTTATTCCCCTGTTACTATCCGGTCTTGTGTTTGATATTTCTGATGTCTGTTCTAGAGATTCCTCATCCGCTTCCTCTTCCTGGTGGTCTATATTTGACTCCTACCATGATGTCTCTCACACTTTCTCCCCCTTTTATCTTTACCCAGAGATTTTCAGCGGGTCTGCCTCCCATCTCCTTCTGGACCTCCTCAGTTTTTGCCCTTCCTGTTCTTACTGAACAAGTTGTACCCCTATATACCAATATTTCAGTCAGGAGATTTATCCCTTCAAGTTTCTGTGATGCCAATTAATCTGCCTTGATTACTATATTCTGAATATCTAGGCAAAGCTCTAGTTTTTAAAGTTCATGTCACTCAGTAAGTTGAACAGCTGAGCAGGAGTGATGCCTATCCTCTGTCTGCTGAGTACCGTATTCAGTCATATATGGGTGTGTGGTAGTGAGTTTTAAAAAAGGAAAAACGGAACTATTTACTAACAAAACTTGAATGAGCAATGCAACTGACTCTTCACATTCTGGACTCTGTATTTCAAAGGTGACAAATACTTTGGTTAAATATCTTTTTGAGAAGAGTGGGGAAAACCTGTACTCAAGGGTGGGATTTTTCAAAAGTGTTGACCCAGCTCTGCTCCCAACTTTTATTATGGACTTCCATTTGAGCAGAGTTGGGCCAACACTGAGCACTTTTGAAAATCTCATGCTAAATGTTTAGGGCACCCTAGAGATGTTGTAGTGAAAAAATATTTAATATGTTAATATTTAAAAAATCTAAAAACAGTTTAGTTTTTTAACATTAGAATTTATTAACTATACCTTTGTGACTTGAATGTACCTTGTTTACAAAGATTACATGAATCAATTTGAAAAGTACTATAAATCTCAAAGAAATATTATGGATAAACTGTAAAACTGAAGTATCTAGTAAAAAATTGTGTATAAGACTTTTATTCAAAATTGGCAGTAAAATTTCAGATATTAACCCTGATGGCTCAATAACTAAATTGGATTGATTGTCATGCTAATTTGATTGACTGTAATATGTAGTTTAGGAAAATAGGATTAAAAATTGTGTATAGTTTATCACAAAGGCTTATAAAGCTGTTGACTAGCCTGACATGATTCACTTGCAAATTTAAGTGTGCCATTGTGTACAAACTGAATTTGGATAATGCTAGGCATCAGAAGTGGGAGGCTACGGTCTTTGCAGGAACCATATTTCATTGTGTCGATTTGCAGCAGCTGGATTGGTGTATCCTGCAACAATGAATATATTCTGCAAACATAGCTCAGGGCTCTCCAGAAGTTCTGCCAAGAAGTTTATTTCTCTCATTATAGAGTCTTCATTGGTGACCCCTCTGAAGCTCCTGCAACAACCAATTGTTAATTATATTCTATTCTTTTATTGTATTTCCTGGAGTCCCCTCTAAACCTGGAAGATTTTTTTTTCTCTTCCCAGTGGTTCTATGGTGATTCTCAATGATACTGCTTAATGTATGCACCATATACGGTGATAACTGCTACAATGTTTCTTAACCCAAAATTTACAATTGTCAGGTGTAATGTTCCCTGTTGCACTCATCATTCAATTTTTTTAATAAAAAGGCCCAATACAAGTATCACCGTAACTAATTTACTTCAAAAAACGTCAGTAACGTCAGCGACAGTCTACAGAATGTAATAGTTACCTCCTGAGTTGACTTTGACTTTGGTCTCTGAAACAAGCGGTATTTAATAAAGATATAACACAAGCTTTGATTTTCAATGTTAGCTTTTAGTATTTGTCATATCCTATTTTAAATATATAGAAAGAGACCTGTACTACTTAAGGCTTTACTAGAATAGGATTAATATGTTTCTTACCTAGTATAAACAACAGTAGGAGGCCACTCTTCAATAATTATGTCAGAATCATAAGGCTGAGGTGGCTGCTCCTGCAGTAGCTCAGGCAGGTAGTATGCGACTGTCACTGAACGTGTTATCGCTGAGTGAGTTTCGTTAGTATGCACTAGAGTCACAATGGGTATAGTCATCCCCAAGTACAATCCTGAAGAAAAATACATGACCATCACTCTAGAGAATACAAAAGAGAACTTTTGCACTCAATATGTATGAAGTTTTAAAACTAATATTGAACATTCTTAAGCTAAGCATAGATAAAGTACTGTAGAGTGGAAAAGTTTTTTTCATAGCAGAATGGAATTCAGTAGATTTAGAAATTGGTGGCTTTAGGTGCTGTTGGCTGGAGGCAACTGTTGATATTAACATTCCACTGTGCCTTGGAATTGCAGCACGTACACTATATTAAAATGAAGTGTTCTGAGAGCTCTTCCCTGTCTAGATGTAGTTAGGTTTAGCAAAGACAGGGCTTGTCTACACAAGAAAGTTAATCGCGGAGTAATGTAGTTTGTGAATTTAAAGCAGATTAATTATTCCTGATTAACTCCACAAGTGGATGCTGCTGTTCTGGAATAAGAGTACCTTTATCTGATTTAACTTAATCCACTTGGATTTGGAATAGGAGCATTCTTATTGTAGAATAGGGGCCTCCAGACATGGAGTTACACAGGAATAACTCCCTGTGTAGAGAAGACCACACAAACTGCCTTAACTCTGACACTTGTCTTTCTAGGTTTATTAATCTAACGGGTTTGTATGTATATTTTACACACACACACACACCCCTGATTTAACGCACCCAAATGCAGGGTTACATATCTAATAGTGCAGGCCATATCTACAGAATGAGGGACTGTATCTTGGAAAGCAGTGACTCTGAAAAAGATTTAGGGCTCATGGTGGATAAGCAACTCAATGTGAGCTCCTAATATGATAACTGTGGCAAAAAGGACTAATGCAATCCTTGGATGGATAAAGAGGGGAATAGGAGTAGGGAGGTGATTTTTACCTCTGTATATGGGTATTGATGAGACTGATACTGGGATGCTTTGTCCATTTCTGGTGTCCACATTTTAGAAAGGAAGTTGAAAAACTGGAGGTGACTTGATTAGTGTATGTGTACTTCTGGGGGGAGAAGAGCCCTTTAGTACACAGGGTTTGTAACGTAGCAGAAAAGGGCACAAAAATTAATATATGGAAGCTGAAGCCAGACAAATTTGTTAGAAATTAGGCACACATTTTTAACAGAGAGGGTGATAATAATTGGAACAAATTTCCAAATCAAGACTGGATGCCTTTCAATACAAGGAAGATAGCTTGTGTTGGTTAAAGCATGTTTGCCTCAATACAGAGGTACTTGTGTGAAATTTAATGGCCTGTATTGTACAAGGGATCAGATTAGAAGTAGATGATCTAATGGTCTTTTCTGGTCTTTAGCTGTGCAAACTGACTTAGTATTTTTCAGTAGTATTCTAACAGTTTAGAAATATTTGAACTACCAATATCCAGACAGCCTTTCAGGAAAAACTCATTTGTCTAGTGCTGATCGTGTACTCAGTGTGCAAGGAGGCACTTCCGTTTGGGTTTTTTTTGTTTGGTTTGTTTTCATTTCCAATACAAAGAAGCTGTCACAGGGAGCTGTTTGTACTATAAAGGCTTGTGTATTTGGAACTGGTTGGTGCAAATCAAACTAGAATTGATGAGAGGTGCTGGAGCATAAATAGCAGAAGATGTTCTAATTCAAAACTAGCATCTGTAGTTACCTGAAGAGTTCTGCTCACAAATATATTTCATAAGCTTCATGAATCCCAGACATATGCTCTGTTCATACTGTTCTTCTTGCATTTTAATACAAGCCCATTTAGCTTTTCCATACTGACGTTTTTCGTAAAGCACTTCCCCAAACTGCAAACAAAAAATCAGACGAGTTAGTATCTTAATTTGACGTTAAGCTTTGGTATGAGTAATTGAAAGAACTCCTCGGTGTTTTAAGATGACTAAGTCAGATCCTTTGCCTATTTTGAAAGGAAATAAGCTAACTGGTACACGGGCAGGAGAATGAAAAGAATGACTAGTGATTTATACTAAAGTCTAGATGTCTTAAATATTTAGTTCACTTTTTTGTAGCTAGCTCAAACACTAAGGTTATCTAATGGGCATTGTCTTCTGAGATATAGCTGTGTGCTAGCTACTTGCCTCAAAAGACTATTACACTGGTAAGTAGCAGGATTTTTTAAGACTTTGGTAGTGGGACCATCTGCAGATTTTGATATATTCATTTTTTCCAAGTTTTCCATTAACTCTAATCAATATAAATGATTACCTTGACAAGGGCCATAATCAGTGGTGCTGTAACTTGATCATAAAACAGATTTATGTGGAGGTTAGTGACAAGGTAATATAACTTGCACTGATTTAGCATTCAGTGAGTTTGCAGTACTACTGTAAATTACCAACTGTGTTCAAAGAACATTCAGGTTTCAAAGTCAAGCACTCAAAGATAAAGAAATACCAGGAATTAAAGTTGCTCATGCAACCTTAATTCAGCCCCCTTACACCTATGCATTATGGTACAGTCTCTAATTACATGATGACCTACTCTTTTTCCCCCCCCCCAACCCCTGCCTCATTCAGTGCACAGATGGACAGTGCTCACTTAATGAGCAGCTATTCAGTATTTGTTTTATCCTCATTGTTGAATGTGTGGCTTTACATTTTATTAGCTCCACACTATTCAAACCCAGCTCTAAAGACAGTATTAATTTCCTCCTGGGCTTTTCTATAGAACTCATCATGCAGTGTCTGAGTGCTTCATGAACCTTAATTAATTCATCTTTGCAGCACTCATGTGTGATGAAGGGATATTACTATCCTCATTTTACCAAAGGGGAGCTGAAGGCAGAGATACAGGTCAAAAGTATACGCTGACTTTGGGTGCTTAATTTGAGAGGCCAATAACGTGATTTTTTCAGTATACAGACGCTCCCTGCGTTATACAAACCCAACTTATGCAAATCCGCACTTACGGAAAAAATTCCGTACGTTCTGTAAGCTTTTTTTTTTTTTGTGCGTGTAATTGTCAGGTATACATTCCCGACTTACGTAAAGCGTTACGGAACGCTTGCGTAAGTCAGGGAGTGTCTGTACTTAGCATTATGTAACACTTCATATGTTCAAAGCACAGCTCCGACTAACTTAAGTTGCAGCTGTGAGTGCTCAGCATTTATTCAAATCATACCCTAGTGCAGGGGTCGGCAACCTATGGCATGCGAGCCGATTTTTAATGGCACGCTGCTGCCTGCCGGGGTCCCGGCAGGCGGCAGAGTGCCATTAAAAATCCTGCACAGCCCGACCCGGCCTGCTCTTCTCTGCCCCCTCCCGCGGGGGAAGGGGGCAAGGGGCAGAAGCTTGGTCCTGCTGGCTCCCCTGCCTCTTCCCGCAGTGTGCTGGGTTCCTGCCCCTCCTCCTCCATCCCTCCCTCCCTGCCGGACGATCAGCTGATGGCCCTTGCCAGGGAGGGGGTGGGGGAGGATCAGAGTCAGCGTGCTCGCTGCTCCCGGCGGAGGCAGAGAAGAAGCGGGGGCAGGGCCTTGGGGAAGGTGGGGGTGGAATCAGAGCATATCCCCTCCAGCCCCCTGCCGTGAGCATCCCACGACCCCAACCCACACCCCCAGCTGTCTGCCCTGACCCGCCCTCACACACATCCAGCCCTCTGCCCTGAGCTCTGCTGTCCCGCACACCCCCCAGGCCCCTGACCTGAGCCCTGTACCCCCCTCACACACACCCAGCCCTCTGCTTGGCTCCTTAACCCCCCCCACACACCTCATGCCCTGACACCTGCACCCCCTCATATGCCCCCAGCCCTCTGCCCTGACTCTTGCACCCCCCCACATACCCAGCCACCCCACACGCCATGCATCCCCCACATCCCCACCCCCACCCTGAGCACCAAACGGGAGCTCCTGCACCCCCCCCACACACATTCCCACCTGCACCCCTCGCACCAAATGGGAGCTGCCCAGGTAAGCGCTCCACATCCAAACCTCCTGCCCCAACCCTGAGCCCCCTCCCTCATTCTAGCTCCTGGCCAGACCCTACACCCCAACCCCCAGTCTGCTCCTTCACCTCCAGCCCTGTGCTCAGTGCACTCCCACCCTCAGCTCAGTGCAGAGAGAGAGGAAGAGAATGGGCCAGAACCAGGGAGAAGGTAAGTACCCACTGTATGTGGGCAGGGCCGGGATCCCAGACCAGCAGCAGGCTGAGCGGGTCCGGCAGCCGGGATCCCGGCTGGCAGGCGCCGGCGGATGGAACCCCTAAGCAGCAGCGGGCTGAGCCGCACAGCCCGCTGCCGGTCTGGGGTTCTGGCTGCCGGCCCCTTGCCAGCTGGGGTCCCGGCCGCAGGCCCCGCTCAACCCGCTGCCGGCCTAGGTGAACAGAACCCCAGACCAGCAGCGGGCTGAGCGGGCTGGCGGCGTAAGATCAACATTTTAATTTAATTTTAAATGAAGCTTCTTAAACATTTTGAAAACCTTGTTTATTTTACAATACAACAATAGTTTAGTTATATAATATATAGACTTATAGAGAGAGACCTTCTAAAAAACATTAAAATGTATTACTGGCACATGAAACGTTAAATTAAAGTGAATAAATGAAGACTCGGCACACCACTTCTGAAAGGTTGCCGACCCCTGCAGTAGTGTCTCAAGTTGGGCACCCAGAAAATGAGGAACACAATTAGTGAACACCCCTGAAAATTTTGGTTTTAAGTGACTTGCCCAGCATTACGTAAGAACGTGGGGGCAGAGCCAGGGATAGAATCTGATTCTCCAGGGCAGCATTCAGCTGTGTTAACTGCGAGACCATCTTTCTCTTCTTGCAATCCCCTGCCTCATTCCTACACACCTTCTAAATTTCTGCAACAAATGAGACAGGGGTCCTATAGACAACAGCCTCCTGTACTACACAGCCTTGATTCATACCCAGAGCACCTTCCATCACATCCATTGAATGAGGCACAGATCTTGTAGAGGAAAATAGTATGTAATTGTCACAGTTTTTGGATAACTGCACCTGTAGTCCCCCTCTATGGTCCCTTCAGGAACCTGCTTAAAGATTTCCAGGTTCCAGCCATCACCTCTCCTGGGTGGGAACTGTCTCACTCCCTCCTGCAGAGGTTTTAAGGCTGCAGCACTACCTGATCTACACTATGGTATCCCCAGCAAGCCAGTCTGCTTAAAAGACCAGTGTCTGCTCTTTATTTTTTTTCTGAGAACTATGACTAATGTATTGCCAGCAGTTAGAAGTTACCACAGAGCTCTTGAACAGTGCTTTTTGTTCATAAGGTTAAAAGCATTATAGAGAGAACTTACAAAATAAAAAAAGTACTTTCCTATATGCATACCAAAAGTGCACTAGAGATTACCCATTAGTCTCAGCCCTTCCCCCTCTTAGAGAAAAAGTTCTGTTTGTTGGAACAGGAAAAAGAGCCTCAAGTCAGTTAAAACTCAGGCGGTTTATTCTAAAGTACTTTCCCTGTTTCTTGGTCTCTGGAGAATCCAGTCTGAATTAGTATATGTGAGCCTTCTCAGGAAGTGGTACTTGGGGGTGGGGAGAGGGAGGGGACAATCTGGGTGACTTGATGGGCAGGATCCCCTGGGAAGCTAATATGAGGGGGCAAGGAGTCCAGGAGAGCTGGCTGTATTTTAAAGAAGCCTTATTGACGGCGCAGGAACAAACCATCCCGAAGTGCAGAAAGAATAGCAAATATGCAGGTGACCAGCTTGGCTTAACAGTGAAAACTTGGGTGAGCTTAAACTCAAAAAGGAAGCTTACAAGAAGTGGAAATTTGGACAGATGACTGGAGGGAGTATAAAAATATTGCTAGAGCATGCAGGGGTGTAATCAGGAAGGCCAAGGCATAATTGGAGTTGCAGCTAGCAAGGGATATGAAGGGTAACAAGAAGGGTTTCTACAGGTATGTAAGCAACAAGAAGGTCAGGGAAAGTGTGGGACCCTTACTGAATAAGGGAGGCAACCTAGTGAAAGATGATGTGGAAAAACCTGAAGTACCCAATGCTTTTTTTGCCTCGGTCTTCACAGACAAGGTCAGCTCCCAGACTGCTGCACTGGGCAACACAGTATGGGGAGGAGGTAAGAAGCCCTCAGTGGTGAAAGAACAGGTTAAGGACTATTTAGAAAAGCTGGACGTGCACAAGTCCATGGGTCCAGATCTAATGCATCCAAGGTGCAGAGGGGGAGTTGGCTGATGTGATTGCAGAGCCATTGGCCATTATCTTTGAAAATTTGTGGTGATCGGGGGAGGTCCCGGACGATTGCAAAAAGGCAAATATAATGCCCATATTTAATAAAGGGAAGAAAGAGAACCCGGGGAACTACAGATCGGTCAGCCTCACTTCAGTCCCCGGCAAAATCATTGAACAGATTCTCAAGGAATCCATTTTGAAGCACTTGGAGGAGAGGAAGGTGATCAGGAACAGTCAGCATGGATTCACCAAGGGCAAGTCATGCCTGACGAACCTGATTGCCTTCTATGATGAGATAACTGGCTCTGTGGATATGGGGAAAGCGGTGGATGTGCTATATCTTGACTTTAACAAAGCTTTTGATATGGTCTCCCACGGCATTCTTTCCAGCAAGTTAAAAAAGTATGGATTGGATGAATGGACTATAAGGTGGATAGAAAGCTGGCTAGATTGTCGGACTCAATGGGTAGTGATCAACGGCTCGATGTCTAGTTGGCAGCCCTTATCAAGCAGACTGCCCCAGGGGTCGGTCCTGGGGCCGGTTTTGTTCAACATCTTTATTAACGATCCGGATGATTGGATGAATTGCACCCTCAGCAAATTCGCAGATGACACTAAGCTGCGGGGAGAGGTAGATACGCTGGAGAGTAGGGATAGGATACAGAGGGACCTAGACAAATTAGAGGATTGGGCCAAAAGAAATCTGATGAGGTTCAACAAGGACAAATGCAGAATCCTGCACTTAGGAAGAAAGAATCCCATGTACTGCTACAGGCTAAGCAATAGTTTTGCAGAAAAGGACCTGGGGATTACAGTGGACGAGAAGCTGGATATGAGTCAGCAGTGTGCCCTCATTGCCAAGAAGGCGAACGCCATATTAGGCTGTATTAGGAGGAGCATTGCCAGCAGATTGAGGGAAGTGATTATTCCCCTCTATTTAACACTTGTGAGGCCACACCTGGAGTATTGCGTCCAGTTTTGGTTCCGCCACTACAGAAGGGATGACTTACGAGGAGAGGCTGAGGGAACTGGGGGCTATTTAGTCTGCAGAAAAGAAGTGAGGGGGGATTTGATAGCAGTCTTCAACTACCTGAAGGGGGGTTCCAAAGAGCTCGGCTGTTCTCAGTGGTGGCAGATGCCAGAACAAGAAGCAATGGTCTCAAGTTGCAGTGGGGGAGGTCTAGGTTGGATATTAGGAAACACTATTTCACTAGGAGGGGGTGGTGAAGCACTGGAATGGGTTACCTAGGGAGGTGGTGGAATCTCCATCCTTACAGGTTTTTAAGGTCAGGCTTGACAAAGCCTTGGCTGGGATGATTTAGTTGGGGATTGGTCCTGCTTTGGGCAGGGGATTGGACTAGATGACCTCCTGAGGTCTCTTCCAACCCTAATATTCTATGGTCCTATGATTTGCCTTATCAACACCCACTGTTTTTGGTTCCTGGAAGAGGAGCTGTAGTAGCCTTCCCCCATGGAGGAGGTTATTAAATCACACCTTCTCTCTCTAATATCCTGGGACCAACACAGCTACACCACTATAATTTCCTGGGCTTTTAAAAAAGCAACTGAGAAAAAAATTCCCTCATGTGGCATCATAGTGACACCAACATGGTTTATTAGTAGGTGTGGAAACTTTAGATCCTCTGCTACTTGAAGTAAAGGAGTAACTGATAGAGCAGGGGTTGGCAACCTTTCAGAAGTGGTGTGCCGGGTCTTCATTTATTCACTCTCATTTAAGGTTTCACGTGCCAGTCATACATTTTAACATTTTTAGAAGGTCTCTTTCTATAAGTCTATAATATATTTCTAAACTATTGTTGTATGTAAAGTAAATAAAGTTTTTAAAATGTTTAAGAAGCTTTATTTAAAATGAAATTAAAATGCAGAGCCCCCCGCACCAGTGGCCAGGACCCAGGCAGTGAGAGTGCCCCTGAAAATCAGCTCGTGTGTTGCCTTTGGCATGCGTCCCATAGGTTGCCTACCCCTGTGATAGAGGGTAACATACTACTTCTGTGTGGACTTTCACTAGAGGGGGGTGAGATGCATACTTTGCTGGTGGGTTTCACAGTTGCTGGTAGCAGAGGAATGGCCAGGCTTAGGAATCGGGTTAGATTCCAGCTTCTGGGTGGGAGTATGCTCTACAGAGCACAGATTCTTCTGCCCATTTTCCTCCAACCCTGACCCTTTCTGCCTGACCATGCTGCTATTTGTAATGACTAGTGAACAGTGCATACAATTGGTGAAAAATCCCTGGTCTGAAATCTGTTTGCATTGAATGTTTGTTGTAGTTCCAATAACAACTAGTACTGTCTATTTTTAAACAGGGTGAAATTAATTGAATTAGCTATAGATAGATAATTCAACTCTGCTGGCTTCACCTTTTTGCTTTTAAATATCTGTCGAGAATTTTTTTTTTACTCACACTTTTGGTAACAGCCTTTGTGTTCTGATAAAATAATGGTTCTGATAAACAGAGAAGTTAACCCCACCACTTGATTAGCCAGCTTAGTGATATATTTTGAGAGTGGAAGTAGAAAACTAGAAATTAATTTCAAATAGTCTTAAGGAAAGGAAATGTTATCTTGGAGGCATTTTAAAGATCATATCTACATATGTATTCCTGAAATCTGCAAAGCAGAACTAGAGTGTAACTGACCCAGGCTCTGAGTAGAAAGAAGGTATTCTGTTCTCTGGATCAGAGCAAGCACGGATTGTTCAAAATGGCAAATTCACAAATCAAAAGCACACTCGAGGGCAGTCTTTTTTTTTTTTTTTTTTTTTGGACTCTTACTTTTGAAGTTAAAATATCTACGTATTTAGCTTGCATTAAGCTTTCAGTAGCTATTATGCAGTGTCCATATAAATCTCATACTCTTTCTCACCTTAACTTTTTCTATTTAATTTGGACTTAATCTAATTGCTTGGGAAAACATTGACTTTATTTTTTAAAATTACATTTGAAAATAACATCTCTTGCATACCTGGCAAGACACACATTCTGGATTTTCATTTGGAAAGGAAATGTATTCAAAATTTTGAACTTTCCTTTTACAAGGTAAATAAAGGGAAAATATCCTTTAAACTTTTTTAAGTTCACATTCAGATACTGATTTAGGATGTTCACATACTGAAGTGGTTTTGGGTCACCTAACTTTCATTCTAAGCATACTGATTTCAATCACTCGTGTGCACTGTTCTCCCCTTCTTCAATTATGGACTGTTAGACATTGGGGCCAGGTTTGTTTCCTCATGTTTTCAGTTACATCATCAGTCTTGCAACACTTAGAAAATTAAATTGCTTATCAAAGTGTACTCATTTCAAATACCAGAATAAATACTTTGCAGGAAAATAATTACCTTTTCTTTGCGGTGTATCAGTGTAAATGGGATACTTTCCCTCTCCTGATGTTGATTATTTCTGGTCAGTTGCTGGATTGGCTCTGCCATGTCTGCAATGACATCATATGTTTTTAATTCTAGAATTGAAACTACAGAAATAAGGAGTAAGCACATCTGGTTTTATTTTGGCCCGCTTTGCTTTTGTTTTTTGTTAAAAATGAGCCTGACTTACCTCAGTGTAGAAAGGCATAGTCAGTTGACTTTCTTACCTTTGAACCTCTAAAATTATAACAAATTTTAGACTTTCTATTTATTCATATTGCAAAGTAACATACCATCTGAGTCCTCCTATACTCCCTGTTGATTGTTGACACTTCCACTGCCCCAGTAGAGAAGCCCAACCTATACAGCTGCTCAGGAAGCAATGCCTAGATAAGAGTCTAGTCCAGTGGTTCTCAACGTGCGGCCCCAATCAGCATACAACTGCAGCCCATGTGACATCCTCAAGGCCATATGGTTTTGATATATATATGGGCCACATCCATACTCTCTCTATATAAGGGCTGAAAAGCGATTAAAAAAATTAATCGCGATTAATCGCTCGATTAAAAAAAATTGATGTTTAACAATAATATAATACCATTTATTTAAATATTTTGGATGTTTTCTACATTTTCAAATATATTGATTTCAATTACAACACAGAATACGAAGTGTACAGTGCTCACTATATATTTTTTATTACAAATATTTGCACTGTAACAAACAAAAGAGAGTATTTTTCAATTTACCTAATACAAGTACCGTAGTGCAATCTCTTTATCATGAAAGTTGAACTTACAAGTGTAGAATTATGTCCAAAAAAACCCCTGGCATTCAAAAATAAAACAATGCAAAACTTTAGAGCATAAAAGTCCACTCAGTCATACTTCTTGTTCAGCCAATCACTCAGACAAACAAGTTTGTTTAACATTTACAGGAGATAGTGCTTCTCATTCACAATGTCACCTGAAAGTGAGAACAGGTGTTCGCACGGCACTATTGTAGCTGGCATCACAAGATATTTACATGCCAGATGTGCTAAAGGTTCATATGTGCCTTCATGCTTCAACCACCATTTCAGAGGACATGCATCCATGCGGATGACAGGTTCTGCTTGATAACAATCCAAAGCAGTGCGGACCGACACATGTTCATTTTCATCATCTAGTCAGATGCCACCAGCAAAAGGTTGATTTTCTTTTTTGGTGGTTCAGGTTCTGTAGTCTCTACATTGGAGTGTTGCTCTTTTAAGACTTCTGAAAGCATGCTCCACACCTCGTCCCTCTCAGATTTTTGAAGGCACTTCAGATTCTTCTTCGAGTGCTTGCTCATATCCATTCCAGTTAGGTGTGTGCGCGCCGCGTGCACGATCGTCGGAAGATTTTTACCCTAGCAACACCCGGTGGGTCGGCTGTGGAGCCCCCTGGAGTGGCGCCGTTATGGCGCTGGATATATACCCCAGCCGACCCAGCGCCCCCTCAGTTCCTTCTTACCGCCCCTGACGGTCGTTGGAACTGTGGAGCGCGGCTTAGCTGATCTCCACACTCCCTAGCTTCTCATTGTTCTTGTTATAGTTAGTTATATAGATAGTTTTCAAGTTAGTTAGTTAGTTAGTGCGGGCAGCGAACCAGCAGGCACTCCTGAGCCGCTGTGGCTTCAATATGTGGTCCTCGATGGGGAAATTTAGAGAGCTGGTTCCCCAGGACTCGAGGGAAGAGTTCGGGGCCTTGGTAGAGGAGGGCAAGCGGGTGGCATGCACCTCCCTACAGGCGTCCCTTGATATAGCGGACTCGGCCGCTAGGACCCTGGCGTCGGGGATAGCAATGCGCCGAATCTCCTGGCTCCAGGTGTCAGGCTTGCCACCTGAACTGCAGCAGACCCTGCAGGACCTACCGTTCGAGGGCCAGGGCCTCTTTTCAGAGAAAACGGACTCGAGGCTCCAAAATCTAAAAGACTCCCGGACGATGATGCGCTCCCTGGGGATGCATGACCCAGGGCCTCAGCGCAGACCCTTCAGGCCCCAGCCTCAGCGGTTCTACCCTCCCCCGCCTCGTCCAAGACAGGACTTTGCTAGGAGGCGGGGTCGAGGTGGTAGGCGGAGGTCGACCGGCCCTCAACCCGGTCAGAACCAGGGCCAGCCTAGGCCACCTTCTGGGCCTAGACAAGCCTTTTGAAGGTGCGGTCGAGGACGGCACCTCAACCAATTTCCAGGATTCGGTTCCCCCCTTCCGGGATCGCCTCTCCCGTTTCCACCGTGCTTGGTCCCGTATAACCTCGGACCGTTGGGTCCTTCGCACGGTGAAAGGGGGATACGCCCTCCAGTTTTCCTCGCCCCCCCCCCCCACTCCCCCTCCCCGTCCCTCTTCAGGGACCCTTCTCACGAGCAACTCCTTACACAGGAGGTTCTTGGGCTCCTCGCTATGGGGGCCATAGAGGAGGTTCCATCGGAGCTAAGGGGCAGGGGGTTTTACTCCCGCTACTTCCTGATACCCAAGTCAAAAGGGGGTCTACGGCCCATCTTAGACTTACGCGGACTCAACAAATTCATAGTAAAGTTGAAGTTCCGCATGGTGTCATTGGGGACCACTATCCCTTCACTGGATCCTGGAGACTGGTTCGCCGCCCTCGACATGAAGGACGCTTATTTTCACATAGCAATTTATCCGCCCCACAGACGTTTCCTGCGATTCGTGGTAAACAGGGTACACTACCAATTCGCAGTCCTTCCCTTCAGCTTGTCCTCGGCTCCCAGGGTGTTCACAAAGTGCCTGGCAGTTGTCGCGGCCTTCCTTCGTCGACAAGGGATACAGCTGTTCCCGTACTTGGACGACTGGCTGGTACGCGGCCGCACCAGAGACCAAGTGCAGGCTCATGTCCGCATAGTGACAAACACTTTCCACGAGCTGGGCATTCTACTCAACAGAGAGAAGTCCACTCTAGTACCAACTCAGAGGATAGAGTTCATTGGAGCAATCCTGGACTCCAGACGTGCCCGAGCCATACTGCCAGACAGCCGATTCCATACCATCTCAGGCGTCATTCAAGGTCTCAGGGCCTTTCCAATTACCACCATAAGAACATGCCTTGTCCTTCTGGGCCACATGGCCTCGTGTACATACGTAACCAGGCACGCCAGACTGCGACTTCGCCCACTGCAGGCTTGGGTGTCATCGGTCTACCGTCCTCATCGAGACGACCTGAACATGGTGGTCACGGTTCCGGCCTCGGTCTTGGCCTCTCTCGCCTGGTGGACGGATCGCACAGCGGTCTGTGCAGGAGTACCCTTTCACGCCCCGCAGCCCTCCCTCCACCTAGTTACGGACGCTTCATCTCTAGGCTGGGGCGCTCACCTGGGGGAGCACCATACCCAAGGCCTGTGGTCCGCGTCCCAACTAGCCCTGCACATCAACGTCCGAGAGCTGATGGTGGTGCGCCTGGCTTGCCAGGCTTTCCTCAACTTCCTACAAGGCCGTTGCGTGCTGATTCTCACCGACAACACCACGGCCATGTTTTACATCAACAAGCAAGGCGGAGCTCGCTCATCTCCCCTATGCCAAGAGGCCATTCGCCTGTGGGAATTCTGCATCGCCCACTCGATTCATCTCACGGCGTCATTCCTGCCTGGAGTCCAGAATACGCTGGCGGACCGTCTCAGCAGGTCCTTCCAGACGCACGAGTGGTCGATTCGCCCGGACATCATTTATTCCGTCTTCCAAAGGTGGGGGTTTCCCCAGATCGACCTATTCGCGTCTCGGGCCAACAGGAAGTGCCAGGCATTCTGCTCCCTACACGGGCGAGCCCCGGGCTCTCGGTCAGACGCCTTCCTCATGGCATGGAAAGACCATCTGTTCTACGCCTTTCCTCCATTCCCGCTGGTCCACAGGGTGCTGCTCAAGATCCGCAGGGACCATGCACGGGTAATTCTAGTCGCTCCCGCTTGGCCGAGACAGCACTGGTACACCACACTGCTGGAGCTGTCAGTACAGAGGCCCATCACGCTCCCCTTAACTCCGAATCTCATCTCTCAGGACCACGGCCGGCTGTGTCACCCCGACCTGCAGTCACTCCACCTCACGGCGTGGATGCTTCATGGTTGAGTCGGTCAGAGCGGCAATGCTCCCAGGCCGTCCAACAGGTCCTGCTGGGAAGTAGAAAGCCCTCTACGCGGACCACTTATTTAGCCAAGTGGAAGAGGTTCTCCTGTTGGTGTGAGCAACGAGCTACGTCTCCCGCGCAGGCTCCTATCCCCTTGATACTGGAGTACCTTCTGTCCCTAAGACACCAAGGCTTGGCGACATCCTCAATTAGGGTTCACCTCGCCGCCATTTCCGCTTTCCACCCAGGAGAACTCATGTCCTCGGTCTTCTCTAACCCGATGGTCGTTAGATTCCTCAAGGGCCTAGACCGGCTGTACCCACAGCAACGACAGCCGGTTCCGACGTGGAACCTCAACCTCGTCCTCTCCAGGCTCACAGGGCCTCCGTTTGAACCATTGGCGACCTGCTCACTCCTCTACTTATCCTGGAAGACAGCCTTCCTCGTAGCCATCACCTCAGCACGACGCGTCTCGGAACTCAGGGCGCTGACATCCGAGCCCCCTTACACGGTGTTCCACAAGGACAAGGTGCAGCTTCGCCCCCACCCTGCCTTTCTTCCAAAGGTGGTGTCACCTTTCCACGTAAACCAAGATATATTTCTTCCGGTCTTCCATCCGAAACCGCACGCTACTCGTCAAGACCAACGTTTACATTCTTTGGACGTTCGCAGGGCCCTGGCTTTCTACATTGACCGTACAAAGCCATTTAGGAAAACGATGCAACTCTTCGTTGCGGTGGCCGACCGGATGAAAGGCTCACCGGTCTCTTCACAGTGCCTGTCCTCTTGGATTACGTCCTGCATTCGTGCTTGCTACGACCTGGCCGGTGTACCGACGCCACGCCTCACTGCTCATTCCACGAGGGCCCAGGCCTCCTCGACTGCCTTTCTGGCTCAAGTACCAATCCAGGACATTTGTAAAGCTGCAGTGTGGTCATCGGTCCACACATTTGCTACTCACTATGCGCTGGTGCAACAGTCCAGAGACGATGCTGCTTTCGGGTCAGCGGTTCTGCACACAGCAATGTCTCACTCCGACCCCGCCACGTAGGTGGGGCTTGGGAGTCACCTAACTGGAATGGATATGAGCAAGCACTCGAAGAAGAAAAGACGGTTACTCACCGTTGTAACTGTTGTTCTTCGAGATGTGTTGCTCATATCCATTCCAAACCCGCCCCCCTTCCCCACTGTCGGAGTAGCCGGCAAGAAGGAACTGAGGGGGCGCTGGGTCAGCTGGGGTATATATCCAGCGCCATAACGGCGCCACTCCAGGGGGCTCCACAGCCGACCCACCGGGTGTTTCTAGGGTAAAAATCTTCCGACGATCGTGCACGCGGCGCGCACACACCTAACTGGAATGGATATGAGCAACACATCTCGAAGAACAACAGTTACAACGGTGAGTAACCGTCTTTTCTTAAACCTTGGGTCGAGTGCTGTAGCTATCTTTATAAATCTCAGATTGGTACCTTGTTTGTGTTTTGTCAAATCTACAGCGAAAATGTTCTTAAAACAAACAATGTGCGGAGTCCTCATCCAAAACTACTATAACATGAAATATATGGCAGAATGCGAGTAAAACAGAGCCGGAGACATACAATTCTCCCCCCAGGAGTTCATTCACAAATTTAATTAACACATTTTTTTAACAAGAGTCATCAGCATAGAAGCATGTCCTCTGGAAAGGGGCAATATCTGCCTCCTTACTCAAGCCTTCCCTAATAACAAGGAATTCAAAGTAGGAGAGGATTTTTAAAAAAACCCAAAGCCCTGAAGCAAAACAAGGGATTTCAGTCACAGAACTGATCAGGAGTTTGTGCATGCAACTTGTACAGAATTCAGTTTGACATTAATATGGTATCTAAATACCACAGATAGGCACTACAGCTTACTTGAAAAGAAGTTTGCTTTGTCTTGTTAACCTTAAAAACGACTGAGGTTTCTTGCAGGGGGGAATGACTGAATTAAGCTAAGAAGGAATAAAATGGCCAAACTTAAGAAACGTGCCAGCTATATGTTTCACTGAAGACCATGTCCTTTGAAAACTTGTTTTAAACAGCCACAGGTCCCTAACTCAATATTTAAATAACACGAGGAATTTTTTTACAGGCTACTTTAAAACCTGCGATGTCAAATTTTTAAATTGCAATTGTTTCCATCGATTGCATAATATTTTATACATATTTGTCATATATCAATGATGTAATTAGATACATAACCTACTTTTGATAAGGGATTTTACTTTAGCTTTAAAGGTGCAGAAGATATTTAAAATGACAAAATGAATTGGTCAACTTTTGTAATAGTAAATATTGACTTTCTAGCAAAATGAAGCTGTAATGTACAAAAGCTTAAATCAGGACAAAATAGGTTTCATAACTTCAGATTTGTAAATTTTTCACATCCTAATGCAGAAAGAATTCACAGTGGATTAATATTTTAAGATTAGTCATAATGCCATAGCATAAGACACTGGCAAGTCTAAAATCAAAAAGCTACCAGTTTTGTTTGGGCTAAAAGGCACACTAGCATTTTGCATACGTCTTTGCTCTGTTTGTAAGCAAAGACGGTATTGAATATAAAAAAAAAATGAGCCTCTTAAGTGTCATGTGTGTTGCTCGTGATCACCGTCCTGGCACCAAGGCAGCTGAATTAAGGTGGCATGAGGCCCCTAAGGAAATGCCAGAATTAACTTCTGAGTGCTTGGCTTTGCGACCTTAATAGTCTTTTAATATGTTTTTGTATGTAATTTCCTAGGTTTTTTTTAAAAGCAAATTGAATGACAAGAAATTCCCTCGTGGCATTATAGGGACATCAACATGAGTCCTCTGCAGGGTTGGAACCTTTTAGATCCACTGCACAGACCTCTGTCACTTGAGCTAATGGAGTAACTGATAGCAGTTGCAGGTTGTCATCCTGTATTTGGGTCAGCACTAGAGGGGGAGGAGAGACACTGTGTGTGGGTGTTTCAGAGATAGTTGCTAACAGTAGAGGAATGGTGAGACTCTGGAGGGGAGTGTGTTTTAGTGGGTACAGACCCTTCTGCCCTGTCCCACTCGTCTTTTCTCCACCCCAAGCTCCTTGTTCCAGTCTCATTCTTCTTGCCTACCCAGTTTCATGCCAGACCCAGTCTCCTTGCTCAGCCAGTCCTAGTGTCCCTCTCCAGGCTCCCCATCCAACTTCTCTTCTCTCCCAGGCCCAGTCCCCCAGATTCCAGCCCTAGTTTCCTTCCATTGAGCTCCTGATCGAATCTCAGTCTCTCCCCCGACCTTTTCCCTTCCCTGGCTCCTTGTCAGTCTCTCTGTTTAGCCAGTCCCTGTTCTCCCTGAACACCCAGCCCCTTGTCAGATCTGCGTCCCCTCCCCTGCACCCCTGTTCTTTCCCACACTGATTGTCCCAGGCTCCTCGTCCAGCCAGTCCCAGCTTCTTGTACAATCTCAGTGTTTGTGCCCCAAAGCCTACTGGCTCCCATCCCCCTAGTCTCCTTGCTCAGTGTATCCCAGTTTCTCTCCTCCCACAGTCCCAGTCTCACCAGACTTCTTGTCCTCTTCCCCAGCTACTTTCCTTTCCCCAGGTCTGGCTTTTGGCTACTCTGCACTTGAATCAGACAGCTTTCTCCTCCATGCTGCTTGGATGCCAACAGGAAGGTCATTGAGAACATAAGAGACACAAGCTCTCTGCTCTGAGTCCCCATGCCCAGCCCCAGCCCCATCCCAGCCTGGATCAGCCATTTCATGGAAGGTCTGTCTTTGCCCCTGTTACCATGGGCTGCAGCGTGTTCACAGATTCTGTGGGGATGGCTTATGTGCAGTATGGTGACATGTAGGAGCTGTTAGGGGAT
>NW_020664540.1:18880943-18896472 GCF_002925995.2 Terrapene triunguis | reverse complement strand
GGATGGCTTATGTGCAGTATGGTGACATGTAGGAGCTGTTAGGGGATGACATGCTCAGTTGCTCTGTGGGGATTCACATGTGCAGTCTGGCCAGTACAGTAGTAGGATATGTGAGAAGCTTGAGCATGCTCAGTTAGGACAGAATCTTCAGCAATTTTAGCTGTTATTCTCAAATAAGTCTCTACTAAGCATGTGCAAACTGGGGCTTTTCTAAGGCTTGTAGGTAAGGCTGGTTGGAAAATAAGAATTCCATCTCACAAAAAATATTTTTGGTTTCAAAGTTTTTTGTTCTGCACTGGAGAAAGTTAGCTTCATCTAAGGTTGTCTTGCCAAAGAGACAGCTCCTGTCAGCCCAGGCCCCTCTCTTGGCTCAACCTCAGTTCATGGAGGGAGAAGAAGAATACAGTGGAGGTGACCACTTCCTGAAGGTCACCTGCCTTTAGCCATCTCATCATCCTCCCCAGATGAGGCAGTTAATCCTCAATCCACTGCTTCAATGGACAAGCTAATGGTCTTCTAGCACCCATTAAAGAGAATAGTGGAGATGCTGGATATTTTGCTGTGAAGACTCATCCAAGAGAATCAACATAAGCTTCTGGATATCCTGCAGCCTTCCTCCTTGTGGCAAGTGGCCAGGCCCATTAATGATGGACTGCTCGAATCAGCCTAATTGATTGGGCATATGCTTGTCTTAGTCACAGCAACATCGAAAGCTCTCAACAGGAGACATCAGGTGCTAGCTAAAGGGTTTGAGTATTTCTGTGAAAACCTACTGGTATTCTTGTATTACAGGCGGCTCATGTGAAGCCAAAGCAGGAGGGCTAACCAAAGCCTTCCTCTCAAGAGAAAGACCTGAAGAAATCAAACCTCTTTTGGAGGAAAGTGTATACCCAAGTGTGACATTGTCTAATTAAAATATGACAACGTAGATCATTATTGCTACCACTGTTACATATTTGCAACAAATCTTGTATAAAGTGTGTCAAATTAGGTGTCAGTTAAAAAGTTATTTGCTGCATATGATTGTGTTGTTTGTATGCATGTATCATTTTTGTATTTGATATTAGGAGTATTGGCTCTATACCTGGATTTCAAATGTTTGCTCCTGGGTAGCACCCACAAGGTATTTAGCCTGCACATCTTGAAGGGACTATTCAAGTTAAAATGGCTCATCAAGGAACACTTAACTCACAGTGTACCATGGGAGACGCCTGTCTACACTTAATGGACTTTCTATGAACGTTCAATCTGGAGTATAGGTAATGGCTTCTGCTGTGACTAAGTGAAATTATGCATGGACATGTGATTTGCCCATGTGACCCCAAACACCATCTTGCTACCTGTAATTTTCCACAGTGAGAACAATGGGTTTCCCTTCACTTGAGAGAACTTGATGGACCTGATGGACTTTCCTGAGGACGTTTCAGCCAGACTCTGGGTAATGGCTGCTATAAGTCATCGAAGCATGCAAGGGCATGTGACTAGCTCATGTGGTACTGAACTCCATCTTGTATGCCTGTACTTTTCCACAAACTGTGCTGAGGGATTTGATTGGAACAATGAGTTTCCCTCCACATGGGAGAAGCTATAAAAGGCCCTGGAAACATCTCCATTTGGCCTCTTTCCTGCTTTAGCCTCTGGACTATGGACTTATACTAAGCATTCTAACCAAGGGACTGAGAACCTTCCAATGATTTGGAAGCAACCAATAAGCCAGCAATTTACTCCATCCATGCTACAAGCCTGATTCAAGAACTTCGCATTTATTGTATGTATTTGATTCCTTTAACCAATTTTAGCTCCTGTCTGTCTATTTATAAATAAACCTTTAGATTTTAAATTCTAAAGGACTGGCAATAGCATGATTATTGGGTAAGATCTGAGTTATATATTGACCTGGGTGTGTGGCTGGTCCTTTGGGATCAGGAGAACCTTTTGTTTGATGAAACTGATTTTAAAGAACCACTCATCTTTAAGTCTAGTGTCTGGGTGTTGAATCCAGGACTGGAATACCTAAGGAGGCTGTATTTCTGACTTCTTGTTAGCCAGTGTGGTGAGACAGAAGTTTACTTTTGTTGCTGGTTTGGTATATCTCATGGAAGAATAACCACCAGTTTTGGGGTGTCTGCCTTTTTCCCCAGCAGCTTGTCCTGAATTTGGTATTCTCAGTTGTGACCCATGAAGGCATGGTGACACCAAGACTTTAGTTGGGAGTAGTGAATGTTCAAGTGCTGCTCTCCACATACAACTTTCCTTTATGGGACAGACTGTGGAAAGGACAGCTTGAGGAACTGGCAAGCTTTCAGCCCAAACAGTGCTCTAAGTGGCACTTGATGCATCAAATGCAGCCACCAGATCAATGGCCAGTGCCAGGGTGATGAGGTCTTTGTAGCATTAAGCAATGGAAATTAAACTGGAAGTCTAGGTCACCATGGAGGACCTTCCATTCAAAGACAGTGAGCTCTTTAACAATGATATGGATGAGGCTCTCCATGCCCTAAGAGTCCAGAACTACTTTGAGATCTTTAGGCTTGTGCATCTCATCCCCAAAAAGGAAGCACCTGAGACAATAGCAACCCTATGACAGACCACAGTCACTATCCGCATTAACAGTCCTCCGAGCCTTGAGGAAGAGGCAGTGATTTCACCACATTCTTCCTTGGCTGCCCCACATTCCAGGGCTCCTGACATAAACCAGTTTTCACAAGTACATTGAGAGTCTGGCTAGACCATCTGCAGATCCTCCTCCTGTCCCTCTTTTTGGCAACCACCTGTCCCACTTGCCACTATTTCCTAATCCCAAAGAAGAAAGGGGGGTGGGGGGGTTTGAAGACCTATCCTCAGCCTTCACCATCTCAACACCTTTGTCCATTGCTTCAAATTCCATATTGTGACTCTTGCCTCTGTAAATCCCCTCCCTGGATCCCATGGACTGGCTTGCCAGCTCTCAACCTTCAAGATGCCTACCTTCACATCTAATGCATCCTGCTCACAGAAAATAACTGAGATTCCTGATGCGTATTTCACTATCGGTAGAATCCTACCCTTTGGTTTCTCCACAGCCCTGCATGTACTCCCCATGTCCCAGCTGAGGCCTGTCTGAGAAGACAAGGAGTCCAGGTGTATTCCTACTTAAATGACTGGCTGATACAGGGAGAATCCTCCCAGCAAGTGACAGACTTATTTCAAAGGACACTTAAGCCTCTTCGCTGTGCTGGGACTCAGGGTAAACAAGGAAAAATCCACACTGACCCTGTCTCTGAGCATAGTTTATTGGGGCACTTTTAGATTTCAGGTATATTAGAACATACCTTTCTGAAACTGCAGACTCTGCTCACTCTCTTTGAGCAACTTGAAACACACTCTGAGTACGACCAGCCTCAGATTCTTGGGGTACATGTTGGAATGGACATATATCACAGGCAGCATGCCAGACTTCACCTGCAATCTTTGCAAGGGTGGTTAAGATTGGTAGATACACCAACCTCTACCAAAAGGCACAGCATGGACTGGTTGGTCCATTTCTTAAAGTTCTATCATTATTTGCAACCTGTCCCCATAAGTACCTGAGGTTCTGCTGCACAGGAAGCGCAGATGCGGTCTTTGATGTTTTCTCTTTCCTCTGGTGAGCTCCTGGTGTGATGTATGCCTTTCCATTAAGACACATGATGCCTAGGGTCTCGAGGAAATTGAGGCAGGTTGGGTTATCATAATTCCAGCAAAGTCCAGACAGCTTTGGTACTCAAGCCTTGTGAACCTTTCACGATGACATCTCATCTCCTTACCAGATCTGGTCTTACAGAACAATGGCTGAATCCTGCATCTGATAGCCTGGATGCTGGCTGGCTAACATCTACAGAAAGGATCTGCTCTGCTGCATTTCAAGCCATCTTGCTCCAAAACAGGAAACCCTTGCCCAAACTGACTTATGGAAGAGGATTTCTGTCTGGGCAATTCAGCATCAGCTCTTCCTTGGTAGCAGCCCCGATTTCAGCTATACTGAACTACTTACTTTCTCTAAAACAATAAAACCTGACCCATAGTTTGATATGAGTACACCTGGCAGAGACATTGGTGAATCATCTTCCTGCACAAGGCTGTACCATTTTCTAGCACCCCACAAGGTTCTTCATTGGGTGCTCACATGCTTGCCCACTGGTCTGGCAGTGGGAACCCCCTCCTGCCTTGATCCTCAACTTGGTGATGACTGGACTGATGGGTCCACCCTTGGAACCATTGGCTACCAGGTCTCTTTATCACATGTTGAGGAAGACAGCCTCTTTGGTGGCCATCACATCAGCCAGGGGAATAGGAGAGATTCAGGCCTTTGTGGTGGGGTCCCCCCAACATTCTTTCACGAGAACATTGTCACTCTCAGATCTCACCTTAAGTTTCTGCCTAAGGTGGTTTCCAGCTTCTGCACCAGTCTTTTCACATTCCCTAAACTGCATTCCACTCTAGGTAAAATGAGACTTCACTTGCTGGATAATCCTGAGCATTGTCATTTTATTTAGATATGACCATGCCATTCAGGTGTACATCTAGACTGTGGCATTTGTGGAATGGGCTAAGGAGCAACCTATGTCATCAAAGACTGTCAAAGCACAGTCTCTGATTGTGTTATGACAAGTTTTGGCTAAGAAAGATCTACCTGGACAGATTAAAGCTCATTCACTGCTCAAGTAGCTTTGTTGACCTGCTTGGGTAATATCCCCATATCAGAGAGATGTAGGGCATCAACATGGAGTTCAATCCATACCGCTACCACTCATTATTCTCTGATGCAAGCTACCAGGTTGGATGCTAGTTTTGGTAGAGTGCTAATTCTACAATTATTCTTCAGGTAAGCTTCTGTTCACCCTAGCTCTGGGCAACCATTTTAGTCACAGTAACTGTGGCTCTTCAAGATGTGTTGTTCACACAGATTTCAAAAAGCACCCTCCATCACCACTCAGAGGACTCCTGGTCCTACAGGATTCTTATTGGTGAAGTAACTGATTTTGGGTTGTGGCCACCCCACCCTTCATGTCCTTGACTGTAGGCACTAGTGTGGCCTTAGCAGACATTGATGTTCAAAAGAATCCAATCTGATCCACATGGACACTGAGTGGAATGTGTGTAAAAACAAACAAACAAACAAAAAACCCATCTCTAAGAACTACAGTTACTGGAAGGTAAGTAACAATATTTGTTAGTAGGACTGAGTTTCATCTTGTACACCAGAAGCGTAGATGTCTATTGCGTGGAAAATTTAGTTACGTTTTTAGATCTTTACAGTAGTTCTCTTTGTTTTATTATTTTTTATCCAAGAGCATGCATGCCTTATGTTGTTTGTGTGACTTGAATGTCATCTTCTAATGAAGAGAACTCTGTTATTGAAAATGTTAATATTGGTTAATTTTGACCTGTGATTTAAACCTTAATTTTTTTGGTTAGTAATTAAAAGATCATATCCTGCTTTAAGATCTTCGGAGGCTGACTTACAATTTGATATGCAGTATAGTTGTAGCCATGTTGGTCCCAGGATATTAGAGAGACAAGGTGGGGTGAGGTAATATATTTTATTGGACCAAATTCTGTTGGGAGGAGAGAAGCTTTCGTGCTATACAGCTCTTCTTCAGGTCTGGGAAAGGTACTCCGTGTCACAGTTAAATACAAGTTCGAACAGTTAGTTTAATACACGTAGTTAGCACATGTTCTAAGGGGCCATTTGAAATCAGACAATTGCTATGCTCTCGACTGACCTCACAAAGGAAAATGATAAAAGACAAAAACACAATATCACCTGTGGATGAACACTTTTCACAAAGTGATCAGTCTATATCTGACCTATCAATCCTCATTCTCAAAGGAAATCTGAACAACACTTTCAAAAGACAAGCCTGGGAGCTGAAATTCATAACTTTGCTAGACCCTAAAAATCATGATCTAAAAAAGACACCGGATTTATGTCTTATTACAACGATCTGTAACCCACTAACCCCCCTTTTTGTCTTATGACTGCAGGAGTGTTAACAGGCCTCTTCACCTTGAGTAGTCCCTTAGAGTAGGTGCTAACTATTTGTGCTAAACTATCTGTTCGGCCTTCTATTTAGTTGTGACACTCTGGGCTTGTCTACACTACCACTTACTTCCCTGCAACTTACATTGCTCAGGGGTGTGAATAATCCACACCCCTGAGCAATGTAAATTATACTGACCTAAGCGCCAATGTAGATAGTGCATTGTCGGCAGGAGAACTTCTCCAGCTGACATAGCTACCGCCTATCACGGGGTGGAGTAAATAAGTCAATGGGAGAGCTCTCTTCTGTCAGTTTAGAGCAGGGGTTCTCAAACTGGGGGTCATGACCCCTCGGGGGGTTGCAAGGTAGTTACATGGGAGTTGCAAGCTGTCAGCTTTGTGGGGCTGTCAGCCCCGAGTCCCCATTAAATTACATTACCTCCCCATTTTTAATTTTTAAGGGGGGGGGGTCACACTCAGAGGCTTGCTATGTGAGGGGGCTCACCAATACAAAAAGTTTGAAAAGCACTGGTTTAGAGCGTCTGCACCAGATGCGCTACAGCGGTGCAGCTGCATTAGCCCTCGGAGTACCTTTCCCAGATCTGAAAAAGAGTTCCGTATAAGCTCAAAAGCTTGTGTCTCTCCAATGGAAGTTGGTCCAATAAAATATATAACCTGAAACACATTGAGAGTTAGTAGGAAAATTTTGTACTAAAGCAAATTAATTTAAGCTAAATCACTGAATAACATTCCTGTCTATGCTGCTTATAGTAAAAGGATTTTTTACCTTTATCTTAGGAGAGTAGTTGGAATAAGGTTTTTGATATATCGAAGTATCTCTGTAGCAAAGGGTGCATAAGGTATTCTTTATAAGCTCTATTTCATCCCTTCTAATGACCTTTTTAAAAAAAATTCCATTAGAGGAAATTTTTCATGTTTAGCCTGAAGGTAAGCCTTTGGAATGTCAGCCAAATAACTTGTTTTGTGGAGCTGTGAAGTAAAATACGTATTACTCAATTCAAACTGTTTTTTAAATTTGAACACTTGTTATGGATTTAGCATTCCATGAAAACTAGTATATCATATATATTTTTAAAATAGTGCCCACAGGTGTGCTAGGTACTTGAGACATATGGTGCAAGTCCTTAAAAGCTTAACATTCAGACATGACATAAGATGTTAAATAACTTTGGGAGGGGACAGGCTGAAGAAGGATGAATTGCAGCCCTACAACTAGATGGTGATTCAGTATAAGTATGTGTACAACTTGAAGGTTCAATTATTTAAATTTTAAAATGGTAATTAGGATTGACACTATATCTGAGTGTTATGGAAGAAGCAAGTCTTTTTGGTGGGATTTCAGTGGGAAGAGGGTAGGAGTGGTCTGATATATTTGATGGGACTTGGTTTAGAAGTCCGTTAACAAGAAGATTCGGTAACCTCTAATTGTGGTGGGTCTTATTAACATGTACATTCACCAGATACTGAATGTCATACCAGGCACCTAATCTAAATTCATCATACCTGCTGTAGGCCTCACTTCAGAAAAGAGAGAAGGATTCTACTTGTCAGTCACTAACCTAAGTAGGTATATGGCACACGCAGTGCCTTTTATATTATGATGGCATTAAATATCTTGGCTAATAACTTTAAAATACAGCAACTGGATGCTTCAAGCAGTAGAATAGGCTTGGTTTTGCCAGTTTTTTAAAGCTTTGTAAGGAGTCTCTTATTTAAGTTGGAATAAAGTAACCTGAAATACCTGCTATTACAGGTTTCCTGCTTCTGGTGATAACAGATAGTGAAGCAACTATGTTTATAACTAAAGGAAGATTTTTGTATTTGTTATGTTGAGGCATTTGCCATGGTCCAGTGGATAGGCATTGGTTTGAATCGGGCCCGCTGTTGCGACAGTAATAGAGTATCAGTCACTTTCTACAAACACTAAAAATAAATAACTTCATTAGAATAAACCGTATCCTTCTGAAAGCTACTTCTCTCACCTTGTTTCACAATAGAGATATTGCCAGGACATACTCCAGCTCATTCTGCCTGTCTTTCTAGAGATGTAAAGGAAATCTAAACAGGCCTGTGAGTATTTGTCATTCTGAGCCTCTGGAGAATCTCGGTGATCAAAAGAGTTCCTTGATAAGGTATCAACTACCACTGCAGACTTTCTTGGTGTGTATATTAAGTCACGTTCAAATCTCAAATGCATGAGCAATCTCTGGCATCTAAGGCAGGACCTTATTTTGGTCTCCAGTGTTTATTATGAATTTGGTGGTGGTCTGTCACAAGCTTGAAAATAATCTAAGACCCTCAAAATATCTTGTGAACCTCTCTCATGCTCTCAAAGTGTTCGCTTTATTTGGGGGTACCTGGTCTCAGTGCCTGAAAACTAGGACAATGCTATGGGCTTCCATTCATCTCTATGGAAATGGAGACCCTCCCACAGAGACCTAGCTAAAGATGGGATGGTCAACTGCTGTAGAATTGGGAACAGCAAAAAAAGACCATACTAGGGATGTAGACAACAAATTCTGTTAGCCAATGCTTCTGTGTTTTAATCTCCAATACGCAGAATCTATCTTGGTCTTCTGAGGACAGGCTAAGTCTGAATTTGTTCCAAAATTATATTATACTGAGGAGTTGCATCTTATAAGACACATTTTTTAGGGGGTGGCATCTCAATTAAAGCTTTGACTTTTTCTGGATCTGCCACCAACCCCCCCTCTGTTTGAATGCCTTAAGAACTGTAATAGGGTTTGTCATAGCACTTTTCTCTAATTTTAGTCCAACAGCCTCACTTGCCTTCAGAATTTGATTTAATCTTCTGTGCCTATAGAAGACATGGCCCAAGGGTACACGCTTGCCCTCTGTGCCTTAGTTTCCCCAACTGTAAAATGGAAATGATATCTAACTTAAAGGGTTTTGAAATCCTCTGATTAAAAATAGCTCTAAAAGTGTTTTGTGGTATTTGTCATGGGGGAGCAGAACACAAACTTACTTGCCCAAGTAGGGAAGTCTACTTGGGTCATTTTTTCTCTTTCGGGAAAAATCTTACCTTAGTACAAAGGTATAGTTGTTAGTTCAATCAGGAATTTTCATTGATTCCGTTTTCAACCTTGACTCAGCCTTGCAAAATAGGTTATAGAAAGGTCTTATTTACAAAAGTGTGGGTGCTGCAAAATAATTTCCTTTCTGTTGTGTTTCCAAAATAGTATGTAATATTGTCTCGCAAATCTTAGGGGTAAAAAAAAAAAAGTATAATCAAATAATATATATTAGGAAATTGACTTCTTTTGTGTGAAGGGGTTACCTTTCCCCACAATGGACATGCCTTCACCTTAGTCATATGAATCTCAAATGGGGAAGGGCTCTACTCCATTTTCATCATGGAAAGTTTGAGTTCTTGGTTATTCTCCCTACTCCCTACAGAAGTAGATCCAGCACCACTACCTACTGGATTGAAAACCCCAGGAGGTCTGATGACTTTCTAGACACAGTATCTTCTAAGGAAGCCCCAAAATGAAGGCAAAGTGTAGTGGGCTGTCATCATGTACAAAAACAATATCTGCCTGAACCTCTTTATAATGCCTTTTCAGTTTTAAGGGAGGGGCAAGGGTTTGTCTGTTTGCCCAAACCGGTTTGCCCATCCCTAATTGTAATGCAGGAAAGAAGAGAATTAAGGTTAGGATGAGAAACGTAAATGTGTCCTGAAATGAAAAATAATTTGGGGTTTGTGACTTGTTGGTTGGTGTGTTATGTTTTAATCTTGGGAATATAAAGTCTAGTTTATTTTCTGCTGATTTTGTTGATGTCTTGTTGATCTCAGATATGGACTGAACTTTCTCATACTTTAGCTGAAAGGTGGGGATGTTGGGGAAAATCCTCTCTCAAGTATTTCTCAGTTTGTTTAATGCCCACAAGTGTTAAGTAGTCTGAATAAAAATCACTCGGTTATCTTTGTTTCTCCTTGCATGTCATCCTACAAGTTCTCCGATAACTATAGTCGTTCAGGTTCCTGAACTTCTCAAAAATGGAAGTAAAACAAAAAATAAACGCACACACACCTTTTAGGCTTGATCTATTATAAAGAAGCAAAAAGTCACTTTTTGCCTATTGTAGGTCACTAAAATGAATCTTCTTACCCTGTTCTGATTCTGTCTCTGATGTTCACTGTGTAAAAACAGTGAGGATCAAGGATGGTGACAAAGATGTTTATAAAAAACAAAAACAAAGAAAATTGAACTGTTTTAGAGATGAGCTGTCCAAATTTTTTACTTAGTGTTATGTCCTGTATTACAAATGAGTCAAGTTCCTAGGACCTGAAAAATTACTCCAAACAATCTTTTTAAAAAATTCCAAAATTATCTTGAACAAAGATTTAGCTGCGACTTCGTTTATCCATGGTTTGATCCAGTTATCTCATATGCACACTGCTCTGTTCTTGATGGTTCAGGCCATACATCTCAGCATTGGAAGTGTAATTTCCCCAAAACACCTGAAACTAGGTCTAATTTACATTCCCTTAACTATAGTCAAAAGGCAATATTTGTAACACAACAGCTAATACCAAACAAACTTTAATATAAGCTCTCCCTATCCACACCCTCATATTAAAATATTACTGTGGGAAATTTCATGATGGTAGTGACTAAAATTTTTGATATATATGACAATAAATATAAATTAGAAGGTGTAAAAGCTGGCTTGCAAATCAGATATTTAGCAGCAGCCTGGCAGAAGTCACTGTTTCAAAAATATGTGTGCAAGCTGTGAGATCAATTACAGTAGAACCACAGTCTAAACAGTGCCCCCTGCCCCTTTTCCTGTAGTCACAGGCATGTATCAGCTTTCTGCCAAGAAGAGTAAACTTTCATCTCCACAAGCCTCATAACTGTACACAAATTGTTTCCAGTTTCACCAGTGTGGAAGCCAATTCCATTAGAGAGTCACAGTGATGACACAAGTTGTAATCTCTTCCCTTCTCACTGGTTGGAAGGATCACTGCTCCTATTCCCTTTCTTTTGAATCTCACTCTACAGCCCAAGCATTTGAAAACACCGCATAGTGCATAAAACAAAAGTAAAATTGTTAATGGGAGGACAGTAATGTAAGATTCCTAAAAGAATTAGAAAGGTATTTTGGTAAACATGGAATATCATGGTCCTAATAAATATGCTCCTTTCAGTCTCAATTCCTTCTGCGTAATCTCGCTCAATCCTAAACGGTTTATTTTTATTGTTAAGAGGTTTAACCCAGCTAGACCCTGTTTCAGCATTTACAGGCACATTCGTTCGCTTCATAAAATTGACTTAACTACACTTGTACAGAAAGGCTCAGATTTAAATTTGTATTTTGTTGTAAGGCGGTGCCCAGTCTCTGAGGGATGGCCTTTCAATCACCTTACAACGGGTGCAAGAGCACCATCCTCCTCCAATGTCACCCGGCGTTGTTGGGCTAGCCTGGGATACTGGCTCCCGTTTGACACGGCTAGGGTGGCAGACTGAAAACCTAGCTGAGCTTGGAGATGGAGATGAGCAGTGGGGCTGTAGCACACAATACAACCCGTTTAATAATGCATGGCCTCTTCCCCAGGCTCGCCATTTAGCCCTGGATCGGACATAGCCACCCCCCTCTGACTCGGGGAGCCCAGGGGACTCCTCAGCCGCTTAGCGTGACCCTGTGGTGCTGCCGTGCGGCGAGCGGGGCGCAGCTCGCCTCGCCTCGCCTCGCCTCGCGGCCGGGCTCTTACCCCTGGGCACGTCCACCTGGTGCCCCCTGCCCACGCCCTGCCAGTAGCTGAGCAGGCGCTCCTGCTCGGCCTCGTCGTCCTGGCTGCAGCCGTTGCTGTGATAAGCCGAGTCGGGGCTCTGCTCCTCGGCCATGCTGTCCAGGTCCTCCAGGGTGATCGCCCCCGGGGCGCCGGGCTCCCCGGCCGCGCCGCTCAGGCGGCAGCTGACCGCTTCCCGCTGCATGGCGGGGCCGGGACGAGGTGCTCTGCGCCCTGCGGCAGGGACCTCAGTGGCGGCGGCGGCTGTCAAGGCGGCGCTTTTGTTCGCCCTGCCGAGGGATTTCGGCGGGGCGGGGGCGGGGGCAGCCCGGGGCAGCCTTGGAGACTGCTCCGCCGGCACAACCCGCCGTTCCTAGCGCTTCCTGACAGCTGCTAGTCCCCGTCACCCTTCGCTGCCTTTGCCTTTCCCAGCCCCCTGGCCCGGGGGTCGCCACTTGCGTGGCGGTGCCCCCATCCGTCAGACTCGGGAGAGGTGGTGTTCTCATCTGGAAAATGTGACCACTGTAGAAAAAGGAGTGGCTTGCTTTACATTGCCTTCTTGCCAAAACAAGCATCTGAGTGTGGTTTTAGAAACAACATTTCTATTCAAACGGACATTAAAATTGAACTAAATATTACTCATTTGTATTTCAACCGTATAATTGCAAGAAAACCAAAATCACAAATAATTATACAATGTAAGTGTTTTGTAAACAGCTATACGTGCTTTGTGCAGCTGTATTCTTTCCTATTGCTTAGGATGTCTTTATTGGTTCTCTTCCCATTCTGCCTTTGAAAAACAGCAGATGAAAAAAATGATACAATTAATTATGCAAAATATAATTTAAATTAACTAAGATTATAAAATAATATTCCGTGGACTTCTGCTGTATTTTTTAACTTTACAGCTACATATAATCATTAGTGAAGATAGGACTATTGGTTGCAGCTGAAACATTTACTAACATTATCACAGTTTGATCCTTATCCAGGTTATTCCATTGAGTCTATATGCAATTGTCTGGATACTGGCCTGTAACTTTTGTTCTTGTACTATGAACACCTTCAGAAGAGGAGCCTGGGAGCTTAAATTCATAACTTTTTTAGACTCTAAAAATCATTGACTAGAGACACTGGATTTACAGTTTATTATAACAATCATAGAAGATTAGGGTTGGAGGAGACCTCAGGAGGCCATCTAGTCCAAACCTCTGCTCAAAGCAGGGCCAATCCCCAACTAAATCACCCCAATCTATATATAACCCACTAACATCCCGCCTCCCCAGGCTGCCTTTTCCCCCTCCCTTACTTTCCCCTCCATGTTTGTTGCGGGTTGTCTATATTACCTGCTGGATTGACAGGCAGCGATCAATCCAGCGAGGGTCAAATAGACTAGACGCGATAAATCAACTGCTGAGCGCTCTCCACCGGGGCGAGATGCACAGGCAGAGTCGACGGGAGAGTGTCAGCCATCAACTTACTGCAGTGAAGACACCGCGGTAAGTAGATCTAAGTACGTCGACTTCAGCAGTATAAGCTCAAAAACTAGTCTCTCTGATCAAGTGAAGTTGATCCAATAAAAGATATTACATTGTCTCTCTAATGTGTTTGTAAGTCACGTTTTCCTGGGAGCATGTTGTTAGTGAAAAAAAGGCTTATATTATGTTTGGCTAATGACAAGATGTGTTTTTTTACCATGAGGTACCTAGCATGCATTACCCGACCTGCTATAAAAACATAGCAGAGACCATGCACTTCAGTTTTACTGAAGAGTAAACTAGATGAGGTCAGCACTATGCCCCCGTGCCTGACCAATGCAAAGGAGTAACGTAACAAAATGGATTCATTCTTAAAAATCTTTTCACTGTTTGTAAGATGGCAGAATTACTTACGGAAATAGGGATTTTTAATTAATTTTAAATTGGAGTGGAGGGAGTCCAAAATAGCATTAAATGTTATAGGACTGTCTAGCTGTTTTAGGTATATGGATTCTTTGGAAGAGATAACAAAAGTATGAGTCTACACCCAGATCCACAAAGCTATTTAGCCTCTTAACTTCCATTGAAATCCGTGGATGTTAGGAGCTGAAATACCGTTGTGGATCTGGGCCTACTGCACCTGAAGGCTCAGGAACAAAAAGGCAAATGGAAATAATCCATTTTTTTTAATGTCATGACTTTTTTGAGTCCTAAAGAATAAAATTATTATAAAAATTAGAATTAAAAATTGCAAATTACAAATTCACAATAAAAAACATAGAAAATGTTATACTAAAACTACTTAGATGTGATTGCTAAAACTACTAGCAACTATTAATATTTTTAATTAGAGCTGTCATTTAATCGCAGTTAACTCACGCAATTAACTAAAAAAAATTAATCGCAATTAATCGCGCTGTTAAACAATAGAATACTAATTGAAATTTATTAAATATTTTTGGATGTTTTTCTATGTTTTCAAATATATTGATTTATATTACAACATAGAATACAAAGTGTACAGTGCTGACTTAATATTATTATTTTTATTACAAATATTTGCACTGTAAAAATGATAAACAAAAGAAATAGTATTTTTCAATTCACCTCATACAAGTACTGTAGTGCAATCTCTTTATCATGAGTCAAATTCAGGTTATCAGAACAGCTGATAAGACAAATTTGTGTACTGCTGTGTGGTTTTATGCAGACGTATAAACTAATAAGGAATTCTTTTCAATTCTAAAAACATGTATGACAATTCTGATTTTTTTTAGGAGTGTGTGTAGGTGTGTAAAATATTTCAGTGAATCAAGTCCCTTTTAGTAGCTCAGTACATCATTTCAGATGGAGAAGAGCTGCCTTGTCTAGGTATTGGGATGCACTGTGCCTTTAAGAACACAGCCCTGGAAAGTGGGTGCTGAGATGTTCCATCCTGTGAAAGGGAGGGGGAAGAAGCCCTTCTGTCATTTACACCTATTTCTGCAACCACTGTGGGTGGCTCACTCTATCTGTGGTACCTTTATCCCCTCTACCTCTTCCTGTCCCAGTGTTTTCTCCTTTTCCCAATATCTGGCAGTGCCTCTCTCCCATTCTTACCCCCAACTCCTACTCCCTGCCTGTGATTTTGCCCTTCTCCTTCCTCTAGCTCTAGCTGTTTGACCATCCTGTGCATTCATTCATTCCTCCTCCTCCCCCCCCCTTCCCCAATTCCGCCCCCCCCCCCCCCGTGCACCCTTGAACCTCCATAAACAGCAGGGAACACATTGGAGTCCCAGATAAGGGCAGAGTGAGGGTGGTGGCTTCAGCAAATATTACTGTAACCGCAAAGCAGCAGATTGTGACATTACACCTGCGTTGCATCGCTCACATGGCCTGGCCTGGGTGGAGTTCCAGGGCCCCAGGGCAGCCTATGCTGCCTCCATGTTGTCCCACACAGTGTCCCCCCAGGGCCACAGTGTCCCCCAGCCCTGGAGCACCCACAAAAAAAATGGTGGGTGCTTAGCATCCACCAGCCGCCCCCTTATCAGAACCTCCCCCTCCCTTGAGCGCCTCCCACCTGCTGGCAGCCCCGCCGGTCAGTGCCTCCCTCTCCCCACAGCGCTTCTTGCCCACCGCAGATCAACTGTTCCGTGGCATGCAGGAGGTGCTGGGGCGGGGGAGAGGGGGAGCGAGGGCTGGGCACGCGTGGGGGAGGATGTGGAACGGGGCAGGAAGAGGCAGGGTTGGGTGGGGCCTTGGGGGAAGGGGTGCAGTGGGGGCGGGGCTTGGGGC
>NW_020664540.1:18845336-18880543 GCF_002925995.2 Terrapene triunguis | reverse complement strand
CCCCCCCCCCCCCGTGCACCCTTGAACCTCCATAAACAGCAGGGAACACATTGGAGTCCCAGATAAGGGCAGAGTGAGGGTGGTGGCTTCAGCAAATATTACTGTAACCGCAAAGCAGCAGATTGTGACATTACACCCGCGTTGCATCGCTCACATGGCCTGGCCTGGGTGGAGTTCCAGGGCCCCAGGGCAGCCTATGCTGCCTCCATGTTGTCCCACACAGTGTCCCCCCAGGGCCACAGTGTCCCCCAGCCCTGGAGCACCCACAAAAAAAATGGTGGCTGCTTAGCATCCACCGGCCGCCCCCTTATCAGAACCTCCCCCTCCCTTGAGCGCCTCCCACCTGCTGGCAGCCCCGCTGGTCAGTGCCTCCCCCTCCCCACAGCGCTTCTTGCCCACCGCAGATCAACTGTTCCGTGGCATGCAGGAGGTGCTGGGGCGGGGGAGAGGGGGAGCGAGGGCTGGGCACGCGTGGGGGAGGATGTGGAACGGGGCAGGAAGAGGCAGGGTCGGGTGGGGCCTTGGGGGAAGGGGTGCAGTGGGGGCGGGGCTTGGGGCGGAGCTGGGGGACCACCCCCTGGCGTATTAGAAACTCGGCGCATATGGAGGGGTTCCATCAGAATCAGTCTAGGAATGCATCCGAAGAAGTGGGTTGTAGCCCACGAAAGCTTATGCTCTAATAAATTTGTTAGTCTCTAAGGTGCCACAAGTACTCCTGTTATTTTTGCGGATACAGACTAACACGGCTGCTACTCTGAAACCAGTCTAGGAATGGGCAGAAAGGAACTTTTTTGTGATCTGGTCTATATGTGGCATTGTTGTTTGGAATTAGGAAAGCAGAGGTACAACCCAAGATGCAGTCTTGTCTGCAAGAATTCCAGGCACGTTGTGCAGAATCTTCAAATAGATTTGGCCACCATATGTATTTTTCTTATAACATCACCCAGCATTGTCGTATCCAAGCACCTGATAAAGAATCAAATCCAAATCTTAAAAAGGCCCATTGCATTATTTCCTCTCTACTCACCTCAAGACAGTAGATTTGAATGTCCTTTTGGGGGTTTTTAATTAGTTTTTAGTTCCTCTCTCTTCTCTTTTCTATCCCTTTATTCCTTCTTGACATCACCTCCTTTTGGTCTATCCTCTTTTTTGCTACTTTTCTGTTTTTAACCGAGACTGCAGGAAAGCCAAGTCAAATAAGTGAGTCTTGCATGTGGTTCTGAAGGCCACAACATCATTCTAAACAGCTGTAGTCACAGGTACCAAAAGCATGGCCCTGTTGCCAAGTGATCTCTCATTTTCACAGGCTCCACTCTTCAGGTTGACAAATTCCTAACTTGTGAGGAAATGTACTTGAAAGAGAATTATTGCACTGTGAGAGGTGTCCTATTGAGACAGAGATTTTGAAAATTAAGACCAGACTCTGAATTTGATCGAGTAATGTGATAGCATCAGGGTGATCTGCTGTATTCCACTGTTTGTGTTCTGGGGGCAGGCTGCATTCTGGACTGCAGTTTTTTAAAGATCTGCATACTCATACCTAGGCATAGTGAATTGTAGTAGACCTCCAGCCTGGAGGTCACACAGGTATGCATTGCTGTGTTCAAGTCATCATCTGACAGAATGGGGCACAGGCTTTTAGCCATTTTCAGGTGGAAAAGGTCATCTTTCACTGCTGTAGCTATTTGAGACTCCAGCAGGAGCAAAGACTCCAAAAGGACCCCAGGGCTACAGATCAATGTGATGCTCTTTTGATACATAGTGATATAACATGCATACATACAATCAAATGCATTGCGTTTCTGATGTATCTAATAGTGGCTAAGATTGTAGGGATAAACTGACTCTTAAGCAATATGTTTGCAATACTCCTAAATAACCCATGCTGTTTGTGCCCAGATACCAGGGTGATGGGCTCAACATGAATACATTGCTTAGCCATCATCCTTTCCAGCAGTATCGATTGGAGTTTAACGAGACTCTGTCTGTGCTGGCTAAGAAACACAGCTGTTTGGAGAGAATTGTGCTGCAGTTGGAGTGCTTTTTGTTGTTCTCAAGGCAATTAGACACAACAGAGAAGCAATTATTCAATTTTACAAACTGAGATTACAGTGTGTCATTACTAGCATTTTTCATGCCATCATATGATAAAAGGACAATGCATACTCTTGATTCTTCTGATTGCAGAATGTGTAGTATTTCAAAGCAGTCAAGCTGCACATACGGACAGATGTAGAAATGTTGCATGAGGTGCATCCAGACAGCTGAAGCTTTGCTGATCATTTAACTGTAATCTCTTTGGGATATCTACACTGCTATAAAAAACCCGCAGCATGGCTGTGGTTGACTCGCAGGCTGCAGGGCTACGAATTCCAGGGTAAACATTCAGGCTCTGAAATCCCATGACCGGGGTGGGCCTCAGAGCCTGGGCTCCAGCCTGAGCCCAAATGTCTACACTATTTTTCGCCTTGCAAGCCCGAGTCAAATGACCTGGGCTCTGAGACTTGGGGCCTGGGTTTGGGACCGCAGGCGTAGATCCCCATCTCTGCGGCCTAGGACCCCAGCACCGCACTCTCGGTCTTTTGTCAGAAGGCCCAGGTGCCCAGTGCCGCACTCTCTCCCTACAAGGCATGGGACACCGGAGTTGAGGCACCGATCCCTGTATCCCTGGTACTGGCGAGTTTCCAGCCAAAGATTGCCATGGTGCAGGTCACCTTTACCTAGACGGTCTCCTAGACGGCGGTTCCCACCGGAGCGGGATTGCTTCCTATCACGGCACCGATCTCCACCTCCCTGGTATCGCTTGTCGGGAAGGCACCGATCCTTGCCCTCATCTCACTGGTCGCCAACCAGGGTCAGTTGGCAGACTCAGGCCTCCACGGCTCCACCCTGGTCGCCGGAAGGGCAATGGTCCGAGTCATGCCGGGAGTTCAGCCCCTTGCCAAGGAGGGGTGATTCACTGCTGACTCGCGAGACCAGTGTGGCATCTGCAGCAGCGGCATGGCAGCAGCGACAGTGGCCCACTCAATGACCATACTGGAACCCATGGGCTGTACTGATGATCCGGTCCCATATTCCCACCAGTCCTCCCTTGCTGCCTCTGACAAACTGCCTCCGGCATCGCTGGCACCGCAGTCGGAACACAGTACTGAATTTGACGTGTGGGCAGCGCAGGAAACTCCAACATGTAAGGAGCCATCCCCGGAGAGGGAAGGGGAACCTGCCCCTCCCCCGGCGGTGCAATCGCCATTGTCGTTTCTGGATGAAGTGGTGGCAGGTCCCTTCCAAACGGGCAGTCCTCCTGACGACTTCAAGGAGCACTAGGTCCTCCTTAAAAGGGTGGCTGCCAATTTGAACTTAAGAATTGAGGAGTTCGCGGAGAAGTCTGACCTCTTAATATTATATCCTCTTCCACCCAGCCAGGGTCGCACTGCCTATCCACCCAGGGGTCCTTAAGATTTTCAACTCGCAAACTGTGGCAGCCCCCCTCTTCCATTCCGCCTACTTCTACGAGGTAGAAAAGAAGTACTACGTCCCTGCAAAAGGGTTCAAATATTTGTACACTCACCCTCCAGCAACGTCACTGGTCATGTCCGCTGTGAATGAAAGGGACAGGCAGGGCCAAGTCAGTGGCACTCCAAAAAACAAAGACACCAAGAGACTAGAAAAGTTTATTCGACAGCCAGCCTGCAGTTTCAGGTGTCTAAGCATCAGGCTCTGTTAGGAGGTACAATTTTAATCTGTGGGACTCCCTTAGCAAATTGGAAGAAGTGGAAGTCCTGGCACAATCAAGGAACTATGACGTGATTGGAATAACAGAAACTTGGTGGGGCAGTTCACATGACTGGAGCACTGTCATGGATGGGTATAAACTGTTCAGGAAGGATAGGTACGGGAGGAAAGGTGGAGGAGTTGAACTGTATGTAAGGGAGCAGTATGATTGCTCAGAGCTCCAGTTTGAAACTGGAGAAAAGCCTGTTGAGAATCTTTGGGTTAAGTTTAAAGGCGAGAGCAACAAGGGCGATGCCATGGTGGGTGTGTGCTATAGAACACCGGATCAGAAGGATGAGGTAGACAAGGCTTTCTTCGGACAACTAACTGAAGTTTCCAGATCACAGGGCCTGGTTCTAATGGGGGACTTCAATCACCCTGACATCTGCTGGGAGAGCAATACAGCAATACACAGACAAACCTGGAACTTTTTGGAGAGTGTTGGGGACAACTTCCTGGTACAAGTTCTGGAGGAACCAACTAGGGGCCGTGCTTCTCTTGACCTGCTGCTTACAAACAGGGAAGAATTGGTAGGGGAAGTAAAAGTAGGTGGCAACTTAGGCAGCAGTGGCCATGAGATGGTTGAGTTCAGGATCCTGACATAAGGAAGAAAGGAGAGTAGCAAAATACGGACCCTGGACTTCAGAAAAGCAGACTTGGACTCCCTTAGAGAACTGATGGGCAGGTTCCCCTGGGAAGCTAATATGAGGGGGCACGGAGTCCAGGGGATCTGGCTGTAATTTAAAGAAGCCTTATTGAGGGCGCAGGAACAAACCATCCCAAAGTGCAGAAAGAATAGCAAATATGGCAGGTGACCAGCTTGGCTTAACAATGAAATCTTCTGTGAGCTTAAACTCAAAAAGGAAGCTTACAAGAAGTGGAAATTTGGACAGATGACTAGGGGGGAGTATAAAAATATTGCTAGAGCATGCAGGGGTATAATCAGGAAGGGCAAGGCACAATTGGAGTTGCAGTTAGCAAGGGATATGAAGGGTAACAAGAAGGGTTTCTACAGGTATGTAAGCAACAAGAAGGTGGCCAGGGAAAGTGTGGGCCCCTTACTGAATGAGGGAGGCAACCTAGTGACAGATGATGTGGAAAAAGCTGAAGTACTCAATGCTTTTTTTGCCTCGGTCTTCACAGACAAGGTCAGCTCCCAGACTGCGGCACTGGGCAACACAGTATGCGGCGGAGGTAAGCAGCCCTCAGTAGTGAAAGAACTGGTTAAGAACTATTTAGAAAAGCTGGACGTGCACAAGTCCTATGGGTCCAGATCTAAGGCATCCAAGGGCGCTAAGGGAGTTGGCTGATGTGATTGCAGAACCATTATCTTTGAAAATTTGTGGCGATCGGGGGAGGTCCCAGACAATTGGAAAAAGGCAAATATAGTGCCCATATTTAAAAAAGGGAAGAAAGAGAACCAGGGGAACTACAGACTGGTATCCTCACTTTAATCCCTGACAAAGTCATTGAACAGATTCTCAGGGAATCCATTTTGAAGCACTTGGAGGAGAGGAAGGTGATCAGGAACAGTCAGCATAGATTCACCAAGGGCAAGTCATGCCTGACCAACCTGATTGCCTTCTACGATGAGATAACTGGTGCTGTGGATATGGGGAAAGCGGTGGATGTGCTATATCTGGACTTTAGCAAAACTTTTGATATGGTCTCTCACAGTATTCTTGCCAGCAAGTTAAAAAAGTATGAATTGGATGAATGGATAAGGTGGATAGAAAGCTGGCTAGATTGTCGGGCTCAACGGGTAGTGATCAACGGCTTGATGTCTAGTTGGCAGCCTGTATCAAGCGGAGTGCCACAAGGGTCGGTCGTGGGGCCGGTTTTGTTCAACATCTTTCTTAATGATCTGGATGATGGGATGAATTGCACCCTCAGCAAGTTCGCAGATGACATTAAGCTGCGGGGAGAGGTAGATATGCTGGAGGGTAGTGATAGGGTCCAGAGTGACCTAGACAAATTGGAGGATTGGGCCAAAAGAAATCCTATGAGGTTCAACAAGGACAAGTGCAGAGTCCTGCACTTAGGAAGGAAGAATCTCATGCACCGCTACAGGCTGGGGACCGATTGGCTAAGCAGCAGTTCTGCAGAAAAGGACCTGAGGATTACAGTGGACGAGAAGCTGGATATGAGTCAGCAGTGTGCCCTCGTTGCCAAGAAGGCCAATGGCATATTGGGCTGTATTAGTAGGAGCATTGCCAGCAGATCGAGGGAAGTGATTATTCCTCTATATTCGGCATTGATGAGGCCTCATCTGTAGTACTGTGTCCACTTTTGGGCCCCACACTACAAGAAGGATGTGGAAAAATTGGAAAGAGTCCAGTGGAGGGCAACAAAAATGATTGGGGGCTGGAGCACATGACTTATGAGGGAACCGGGATTGTTTAGTCTGCAGAAGAGAAGAATGAGGAGGGATTTGATAGCTGCTTTCAACTACCTGAAAGGGGGTTCTAAAGAGGATGAATGTAGACTGTTCTCAGTAGTAGCAGGTGACAGAACAAGGAGTAGCGGTCTCAAGTTGCAGTGAGGGAGGTTTAGGTTGGATATTAGGAAACACTATTTCACTAGGAGGGTGGTGAACCACTGGAATGGGTTACCTAGGGAGGTGGTGGAATCTCCATCCTTAGAGGTTTTTAAGGCCCAGCTTGACAAAGCGTTGGCTGGGATGAGTTAGTTGGTGTTGGTCCTGCTTTGAGCAGGGGATTGGACTAGATGACCTCCTGAGATCTCTTCCAACCCTAATATTCTATGAAATACTAGGAGGCCCTCCCACAGGACCAAGCTTATGCAGCTTTGGAAAAATGACAGGTAAGTAAATGTCCTGGCCTGTATGAAACTGAGACACCACCTTGGACAGGAAAGCCGGTTGTGGCCACAGCTGGACCTTGTCTTTGTAATAGATGGTATAGGGTGGTTCTGACGTAAGCGCCCTAATCTCAGAGATCCAGCAGGCAGATGTTATTGCAACCAAGAACGCAATCTTCCAGGAAACAAGAAGGAGAGAGCAGGAAGCCAGAGGCTCAAAGAGGGTACAAGTTTCAGGTCCCATGGAGCAACGGGGTCCCTGCCATGTAGGTAGAGGCGCTCGAGGCCCTTGAGGAACCTGGCAGTCATGTTCTGGGTGAAAACCAACCTACCCCGGAGCGGTGGATGGAAGGTCGAGATAGTGGCCTAGTGCAGTAGTTTTCAAACTTTTTTTCTGGCAAAGCAGTTGAAGAAAATTCTTGATGGCCGCGACCCAACAGAGCTGGGGATGAGGGGTTTCGGGTGTGGGAGGGGCTCAGGCCTGGGGTAGAGGGTTGAAATGCGGGGGTGAGGGCTATGGGGTGGGGCCGGGAATGAGGGGTTCAGGGCTTGGGAGGGCTCAGGGCTGGTGCAGGGGGTTGGGGTGCGGGAGGGAGTCAGGGCTCTGGGATGAGGGTGCTAGATCTGGGTTGGGGCCGTGGATGAGGAGTTTGGGGTGCATGAAGGGGCTCTGGGTTGGGGGGGACTCGGGGCTGGGGCAGGGGATTAGGGTGCGGGCTTACCTCAGCTGGTTCCCAGTCAGCGGCACAATAGGGGTGCTAAGGCAGGCTTCCTGCCTGTCCTGGTACTGCGGACCGCGCTGCGCCCCGGAAGCGACCAGCAGCAAGTCTGGCTCCTAGGCAAAGGCATGCAAGCAGCTCCGTGCGGGTCTCACCCCCCCCCCCCCCCGCCCCTCACAAACTGCAGGGTGTAACCTGAAGATATTATATCGATCATCCAATGATCCGAGGTCAGCCAAGACCAGGCCGACCGGAAATGGCACAGGAGATTGAGGAAAGAGTGGGAGGCTGGATCCTGGAAAGAGACTGGGGCGCTGTCCTCGGCCACATCCTCAAAATGTCTGCTTCTAGCCTCCTTGGTTCCCGGAAGGGCCAGGCTGAGCAGATGAATGGGAAGACGACGGGTGTCGCCGCGTAGACCCCTTGTCTCTATCCTTTCTCCTGTAGGTGTTCAGCTGGGGAGTCCCCCAGGACCTAGACTGGGGAGGTGGAGGTGGAGGAGGAGGACGGAACAGCTTCCTGGCCTGGTGAGGGGTATGAAGGCCCAAGGAGCGGAGAGTGGGACAGGAGTCTTTAAGGTCGTGGAGCCTTATGTCCGTGAGCTCGGAGAAGAGCCCTGCCCCCTCAAATGGGAGGTCCTGAATAGTGGCCTGCATCTCCTGGGATAACCCGGAGAACTGCAGGTAAGAGCTGTGCCTCATGGCCACTGCAGCAGCGACCACCCTGACCGCTGAGTCTGTAGCATCCCAGGCCATTTGCAGGGCCCCTCTTGCCACTGCTGTGCCTTTGTCCACCAAAGCGGCGAACTCCTGGGCTCGGTCCTGTGGGAGGGCCTCCTAGTATTTCATAGAATATTAGGGTTGGAAGAGATCTCAGGAGGTCATCTAGTCCAATCCCCTGCTCAAATGGGACCAATACCAACTAAATCATCCCAGCCAAGGCTTTGTCAAGCTGGGCTTTAAAAAGCTCTAAGGATGGAGATTCCACCACCTCCCTGGGCAACCCATTCCAGTGCTTCACCACCCTCCTAGTGAAATAGTGTTTCCTAATATCCAACCTAGACCTCCCCCACGGCAACTTGAGACTATTGCTTCTTGTTCTTTCCTCTGCCACCACTGAGAACAGCCTAGCTCCATCCTCTTTGGAACCCCCCTTCAGGTAGTTGAAGGCTGCTATCAAATCCCCCCTACTCTTCTCTTCTGCAGACTAAATAACCCCAGTTCCCTCAGCCTCTCCTCATAAGTCATGTGCTCCAGCCCCCTAATCATTTTTGTTGCTGTCCGCTGGACTCTCTCCAATTTGTCCACAACTCTCTGTAGTGGGGGGACCAAAACTGGATGCAGTAGTCCAGATGTGGCCTCACCAGTGTCAAATATAGAGGAATAATCACTTCCCTCGATCTGCTGGCAAACTTGCTGAGGGTGCAATCCACGCCATCCTCCAGATTATTAATGAAGATATTGAACAAAACCAACCCTTGGGGCACTCTGCTTGATACCGCTGCCAACTAGACATGGAGCCATTGATCACTACCCGTTGAGCCCGATGATCTAGCCAGCTTTCTATCCACCTTATAGTCCATTAATCCAGGCCATACTACTTTAACTTGCCGGCGAGTTTATTTAGCTTTGCATGTCGACTTAGTTTTGAAGAATTTAAAAAAGGATTTCAGAGTAGTATAGCAGTGTATCATTTGTCTCTTAATATTTGGTAGTTCTATGGATAAAATGTTCCAGATTTTCTTGAATTCAAAGCATTTAAGAGAAAACAGATCTTAAAACAATAAACAGCCTCTGTGTGCCTAACTTTCCTTAAGGTCTACCACTCACTGGAAGTGGGGAAGGATGTTTTTTCTAAAAGATATGCTGTAGAAATTATTTTGGGGAAGCTCCATGGCCTGTGTTATGACAGGAGATCAGACTTTGAACTTCCTGTGATTATGGGAGGCCAGGTGTGGATTAAATCTTCACATCTTTACTTTTAAGAGGATACAATCAATCGCATAACAGAAGAACCAGGAGTCACTCAATAAAATTAATAGGCAGCAGGTTTAAAACAAACAAAAGGAAGTATTTCTTCATACACCGCACAGTCAACCTATGGAACTCGTTGCCAGGGGATGTTGTGAAGGCCAAAACTATAAGAGGGTTTAAAAAAGAATTAGATAAATTCATGGAGGATATTAGCCAAGATAGTCGGGGACGCAACTCCACGCTCTGGGCATCCCTAGCCTCTGACTTCCAGAAACTGGGAGTTGACATCACGGGATGGATCACTTGATGACTGCCTGTTCTATTCATTCCCTCTGAAGCACCTGGTATTGACGATTTTGGGAAGACAGGATACTGGGCTAGAAGGATCATTGGTCTGACCCAGCATGGCCGTTCTTATGTTATGTTCTTAAGATGATATCTTAAGATCATCTTCTACTGTTAAAGATAAATTTAACTGCGGGAAACTTGGTAGTGTGGAGTTAAATGACCAGTCTAATGACAGGGTTTATTTCCTGCCTAAATCTGCTGTCTCTAGAAATAATCCTACAGCCTTTATTTTTATTTAGGCCGAAAGAGAACAAATTAATGTCATGACCTAGTGAGAGATCACAGGGGTTCTTAAAAAAATCTTATCAGATTTGACTTAATGTGCATATTCTTAAATATATTTAAACATCCATACTGCAGTCTATGCTAGATTTGTGTTCAGGTCTCAAATGATTCCATGTATACTCGAGGATATTAGTGGGCCGTGGGAAACTTTTTTGTGGTTTAGTACCTTAGGTGGTGTGGGGACGAAATTGATCAGTTTTTAAGTGGTGAAAGTTATGTTGATTTTGTTCAGTAAGGGACAATATTTTATTTAATTTGATACCATATGCCACTGCATTCTTGGCTACTTTCCCACTTGACAGAGTGAGATAATTATGTATGCATGTCTTTGTATATACTGTTGGTAATATATTCAACTGCTTTTTTAACTGATCTCATTGAGGTATAAAAATTCTCAGGCACTATTGAGAATTCCATATTTAAATTTAAAAGAAAATTTACTTGTTCTACAGTTCTGTTTAAAAAAATATTTTTATACTGTTATGTATAACAAAAATGTCCTGGAAAGATTGAAATGATTTTCAGTTACTCTGCTTTTTAATTATAGCTGATTTAAATCAAATACTGGGAGATTAGTTAAATGTAATGATTCACTTGTATCTGAGTGATGCATGTTGCTGTATCTTTTCTAAGTAGGTTATGTTTACTGTCCTTATCTGCTTCAGTTTTGAAGCTCCAGGTGACTGAATCCTGCTGTCTTTTATAATAGTCATTCTTGGTTTGTTTTGTAGAAGAGGATTGGATCATATAGTCAGTGCTTGTACACTGTGTATGTCGTGGCGATATCATTTTCTTCCATACTGCAAATTAGGTCAGGGAGATGAAACACAAGCACACATAATGAAAAATTAAAAAGATGTATCTAATTACAAGAAATAATAGTGTAAAAAAACTATTACATAAAACCATAGCTATGATGTTATCAAAATTTAGCCCAGGCATTGGCTCCCTTTAAAGGAAAAATGTTTGCCTTCATATTTTGTATATGCTATTTTTTAGTTAGAAGTCTGGTTTATGTTTATTAGCTTATATTCAAATACTAATGTACACTATAAAGGTCTTTGGGTGTAATGCACACTACATTTTTGTCTTCAGGTCTTTCATGTTCTCATCTTGAAGTATTTCTTTGATCTAATAGTAGTACTGCATTATAGAAGTTATTGCTTCTCTTAGAATATAATAGTTTACGGCACTTCATTCCAGTAAACGTCTCCCCTGACCTGCTCAAATCCATGTTGGTTATTTAAATATGTTATTCTAATGTGTAATGCAGATCTCATTCAAGTCCCATCATGTTGTTAATTGTAGTGGTTAGTGGCTATCATTTACAGGTTACATTGATATATGCCATAGAATATGTATTTCTTCAGCTCTGTAAGGTCCCTACAAATTCTACAATAGGTCTTTTGGGGAAGAACTGACTTATTGGCTCACGGGCTATAACTGTTCTGCTGAAGAGCATGCCACTTTTATTCTGCCTCCACAGATACAGGCAAAGTGAACAAGAACTCCTTGCTGCAAGAGATTTAGGATGTTCTAATTTTTTTTCCCAAGTTAAAATAAACGTTAATGTTTTAAATTTCTGATGCAGAAATCTGGGCAAGTGTTTTTCACTGGCATTGGGGACAGACATTGGATTCTTGGCTTCCCTTTCTTCCAGAAGTACTACAGCAGCATATGCCCCTGTAGCCTAGCAATCGAGCAGAAAAAAGCCTAGAGGGAAAACTTGATATTCATGCACTTATTGCCCAACAGTGCATAGACAATAAGCTCGGCTCATTTTGTGGCCAGCTCAGGAAGGGGTCACCCTAATTGCCTTCTCCTGAGCCAGAAAAGAGTCAGGAAGCCCCAACAGTGAAGCAGCAAGCAATCCCCTTGATCTTTCCTACTTTGCTTCATTTCCTCCCAGGAGGGAGCAAGTGACACAATGATATGAAGGCAGTTCTCCCAAGGTAGAAATTGCTACTGACAAGCTGCATGAACCTGCTACATTAGCCTCAGCATTTTATCATGGTCTTATCAGTGGATCATTTCTGTCTCCCAATGCAAAGCCACGGAAGGAGGCAAGAGAAGCAGACCCAGATCCACCCAACAGAGCATTACGTTGGTAGTTGGAGCCCCAGACTCATTTTCCAATAAACAGCCCAGAGCTCACATCGTAATGGGCTGCTTAGTCTGCTTACCTTATGGTCACCTAGTTAGGTTTTTCACATCCATAATCACTTAGGTTTTCCACATCCAGCAGGTCTGTCACATGCAGGGATGGAGATATGTTCCCTTACTGAAGCTCCATTCCCTCCTCTCCCACTCCCTTTCCTTTCCCATTGGTGATTCTTTGGGATGTGTGGGGGGAAATGTCTGTAGATAAGCCGAGGCAGTTTATCGCTTTCCCCTCCCCCAGGACTTGCCTTCAAGTGCCCTAGTACATCTAAGCTAGCAAATACAAAATAAGGAGCCAGAACAATACAACTTGCAGAATAAGTTGAAGCAAGTGGGCAAAAAGCGCTACGCTAAGTTGTCACCGTAGTGGGTACATATAGATGAATTGTAGACTTGATAATTACCATAGTTAAAGAGATCAGAATATTGTAGGTGTGTGCAAAGTAAAACTGGAATAGTTGACGTCTGGAATAAACATGTTGTTCTACTTCTAAAACTGTGATTTATCTGACATTGATTTCCTGCTGTTAGTACGTTTCACTCTAGACACAGGGGAAACTTTCCCAAACCATTTCCTTCTGGTTTAGCCTTAACCGGTGTTAAAATTGGTGGGAGCTGTTGGTACCCAAGATTCCAGCAAGCAGACCTGTACTTACTACTGCAGTTAGCCTTGTTTTTCATCACGTTTAACAAAAATGGTTATAAACAGGTTTGCCATCCAGAGCTTTCTGAATGTTACAGCTTTCACTGGCTTTTACACCAATTCAACTGAACTCATCCTACAACCTCTGGGAAATTTTGTAAACATAGTTAGTATAGACACTACCTCAGTCTGATTACTAGTGCATACAGCTAGCATGAATTCAGAGTTAATGGTCTCTTGTCAAATTAAGATGGTGTTACAGAGTGCCAAGACACTTTTGATACTGCTACCCAAATGGACCAACAAATTGAAAAAGCCATTTGTCTAGAGTAAATCTGATTACTCTAATAATAAAACTGTAGAGTTAGCGCTCATGCAAAACTAAGTATATGGAAAAAAATCCTAACCACCTTTGGCAAAGGAACAAAGGAGAAAAACAGTATTAAGTTGACTTGGAGCAGGTCATTTCCCTTGCTCCACTGACGTGGAAAACAGGCTTGCATAATGTGTATGAACAGAATTAAATTAAAAAAAAATACTTACAGCCTGGAAGACACAAGAAACTTACACTCAGTGGAGAACACTGTAATGGGATGTAACATGGGCAATAGCCATCTGCTATACTATAAACTATCCTGAAGTGAATTTAATCATAGAATAGTCTCGACAAAATTACCATTTAGCCTACAAACTAAGCAAGTCAGTTAAATTCTGATTATTTTATCTCTGTTTGGCAGATAACTATGCATTAAAGCTGACTGTTGATTATAGACATACAAACAAAATTTTGAAAAAGCATAATTATTTCTTATCTTTGCATTACATATGTGCTTTTTCTTTTACCTGCAGGTTTTGGAAACGTTTGCTGGCCGCCTGATTAAAATTCGAGTTTTGGCACAGCGTGATATTCCCAGCCTTACAAAGTACCAGATAATTCTAGCAAGAGATCAATTTCGGAAAAACCCTTCTTCACACAATGCGGTAAATGTTACTTAGTAATGTAATTGGCTAAATGAGTTTATATTATACAGTATTCAATAAATAGTAGTAATACTCCTACATTTACATAGTACATAAAATACCAATGGATCTCAAAATGCTTGACAAACTATAAATAGAAATTACCACAGATATGCAGCCCTGGGATGGAATGTGCCAAACTGTTTAACCACTCTCAACACCACTGCAGAACCATTTAGGAAAAGAGGGAAGAATACTGTATCCATCTGAAACTATATAGGGAACTAGACATGTAAAATATAACTGCCCAGATTACACTGAGGTCTGAAAATTCAGCTAATGCACCTCCTTGTCTAAATTGCCACAGGGTTTTTACTAATCACAAATAGTCTGCCCTTCGTTTATTTAATAAGCCAGGTGACAGCTATACAGAGAAACTCAGTTCATTTATGGTTTTCCAAAAGTCCTATGAGTGCCTTAAGCATAACAGAGAATGTAATTTATAACAACCAGTACAACTTTATCAACTCAAGATGCTTAGGTTGGGTAAGTGTAAAGGAAATTCCACCCTGCCAAATACAACAAGCAGTACAACAAAAACAGCAGTACAAGCAGTAAAACAAAATGGTATTCCCTTGATAAGGCAGATGGTTAATTCATTCCAGAGGACAAGCAAAACAGCATTGGTATATTTTGAAAATATTTTTGCCGATGTCCATAATTTTCAAGTGATTCCTTTATCAAAATTCTTCCATGTCCCCTTTGAGAAAAAAGGTTACTTTTATTAATTATTAGGAAACTTTGCCAAACCATTTCCAGCGTGGTTCATGAGGTTTTTGGGAGACAAACCACCAATTCAGTATTGTTTTCTTTTGCAGTTTTGTTTTTCAAATGTTAAACTGATTTTTGGCATCAAAAATTGCAGTATGATTCCTGTTGCTTATTGACCTCTTCAATTTAATCCAGTGTGTCATCATTTTTTTTATTAGGGGATACAACAGGGCATAATTGAAGGAGATTTTGCTCTTTGCATTAGTTTGTATCATGGTTATGAACTACTGCTGCAGATGGGAACACGATCATTATTTATCTTCCTGTGTGGAATTATGGATGGATCAAAAGGTAAAATGCATTCACAAACAAACTATCTCTGCTCCTTATTTCGTCCTACAATTTAATTTTCAGGAAATAAAAACATATTATGTTGAGTACCAGGTATATATGAGTATTTAAAATTATTTAGAACAAAAACGGCTTTAACAAATGGGTTGTACATGAAATTTGTATATTTTCTTTTTGCAGCTTACATTTTGATGAAAATATCATGCTCAACGTAAGCCTTTAGAAATAATCTGTAGATGAGATAGTGTAGTTAGATTGGGATAGCAATGATGTGTGTGTGGCGATAGATCAGTGAAGTATGAGGAAGATGCAATCAGAGTTCAGCGCACGATACAGCAATAGACCAGAAAAGAGACATAACCAGCCAGTAAAAGGTTTATGCAGAAAAGGATTAGGTCTTTAAGGCAGTCACTACGCTGGCAAAATGCCTGAACACTGTCTGCATTACATCTTCTCTTGCCATCACCAGTGAAATATAGCGTGTTCCATTTTTGATGGTGTAGAAAAGATCTTACTGTGGTATAAAACCTGGATTTTTCTTTGACTGGCCTCTGCTTATTCCTATGTGTGGGATTAGTACCTCCCGGCATCAAGCTGTGAGATCTTCTAGAGAGCAGTGTCTGGGGCCACTTGCCCCTCCCTAATGCGCATGCGCACACATATATATACATATGGTGATTGGTCCTGAGAGTATAAAATGGGAATGGTCCCAACTGCTTCTCAGTTCCTTCTTTACTGCCAAAGGTACAGTTATTGCACACGGGGTCCTCGATGCTTTCCTCATCTAGCGTCAGCTTTGGTGATGTACTAGCCTAAGTGCAATACAGCATATTCACAAGCAGTGAGCCTCTGTCTAGGATAAGTTGCTCAGAGGAAGGGTCTCCAAACCTATCTGGATTGGCTAGGTCTGATGTTGAGAACCTGGCATGGTTAACTTTGCTTTTATAGGGAGCACCATAGTCCCCTGATCCTTTGGGGTCTACTATGTTGGCACCCTTATACCCAGATCTCCTGTCCTGGAGTCTTTCCAGTATCAGAAACTTAATCTCAGATAAACACTACACAAAGGTGATGATTACAGATGGTTGCCTTTCAGTGCCTGCGGAGATAGCTGACTGAGGGTCTAGAAGTTCCTTTTGTGGGAGTCCTCCAGATGAAATCAGTAGAAATGTTCAAGTTTCCAGGTTGAGGTTCTGATTAATATCTGGCATGGCCTTTATCAGCTCCACTATTCTTTAGATGGTTTCCTTAACCAAGTGCAAGGTGTCCTTAAGTGCAAGACACCCTCTGCACCAAAACCTTTGAAAACCATTCCCAGGCTCAATATGAGGTGGCTCTTGTTCCTACTGGTTCTCATCAGTGCCTCACCATTTATTGTCTGTGAAAGTGACCAAGACTTATTATCTGGTGCCAGTGCCCTGACTTTGAAACCATCCAAAACCATTAGTGCCCAGAGACACTTAGGTTCCAAATATTGGTGTCAATGCTTTGTTTCTGAAACGAGGTCATAAAGAGCTTTCCTGGAGTGTGCTCCACTATCATCAGCCAATGCTGCATCACTACTGGCATGCTTTTTTCTATTCATGTCTAATGAACTGCTCATTGAAACCCCTGAGTTTCTAAGGTGCTATACTTTAATAAATTAAAAAGAAAAGTTGGCAGCCATTACAGGGACCTTGCTGCCTGGGCACCAAATCCTTCTGTTCCAATTGGAGTGAGTCTTCTGGTACGTTTTCTCCAGTGTTCTAGAGGTAGGGAAGTTCTGTAGGTCCATTTTTCAGATGGGACCTGAGGCACAGAGAGGATAAATGACTTGCCCACAGTCATACAAGAAGTCTGTGTCAGAACAGGGACTTGAACCTAGGTCTCTTAAGTCATAGGCTAGTGCTCTAACTTCTGGAACATCCTTCCTCAACCTGTCTTCCATCTGAGCACAGCAGGCAGTCTATATCAGGCACAGGTGCCTCAGAAGAGTTCTTGCTGTTTAAACTTTCCTGAGCCTGCACACTCAAGTACTGACAGTGCCCAGTGGAAAGCACTTAACTCGTGAAGTTGTTATTCTCAACTGTGATTAAGAACATTAATTGCTTGGAATTGTTGGTGTGCTGTTCCTAGGCAACACAGTCGCTGAAAATTGCAACCTATAAATCAACACTGGCATTTATATCGCCTCTTTTCACAGGACAATCTCCAGCCCTGTTATATCAGTACAACTAACCACAGGTCTCCAGGAGATGCTTTGCTTTAAATGGCACCTTTAAAAAATAAAGAAAACCTGGGCTATTCTGACCTCCTCGCCAATGTCAGGGCATTTTTTCATTAATTTCCGCATCTGGACCTTGGCCCACAGACAGGCTCCTTAACAGTGTAATTGGGTGATATTGCACCCAGGCTACATCTGTGGTCTTCACAACACTGATTTACAAAAGCTCTACTTTTTCTTGACCCTACTTATAACTGAGCCACTTAAGTCTCAGATCATTCAAGATGGAAAAGGTGAAGGTAACACATGCATATAAGGGAATTCACTTCTCACCTCCCTTACCATCTCTAAAGGAATATTTCCAGATAGTGGACTGGGATATTTATCTTGCCACCCCACCCTCACCTTTTCAAGGTTTGTGGATCTGGTCCCAGATGAAAGCTTCATGCCAGTGTTCTGGAGTTGAGAGCTGTTTTGTTTAGCTTGCAAGGCTTTCTCTCTTTGGCCAATACCAAATACTCATGTGGTGTAGGATGGAGAGCTACGTCCAGGCGGATACTTTGAAGAGAGTTTTCATACAATGACACAGGTGTCTGTCTTAGATCTTGTTCGGGTATTGTGTAGTGCAAGGAGAGTAGTCCTGACTAGGCAAGGAGACCACTCATTGTCTCCAGTTCTGATATATGGTCAAACAAGACCTAATGTCCTTGACAGAAGCCCCTTCTCTTGGGCTGGAATCAGGAATTCCTCTGTGTATTCTCTTTGATCCTATTGGTTCAGGAGATCTGTCTGCAGATCAGTTGGCATGGAACCCAGATGTTGTTAGTAATCCTTACCAGGGTTTGTCTTTGAATATGATACGTTTTCTCAATTCACTGGATCTTTGATTTCAGATTGAGTAAAAAAATCTGTTAGAGCCTGAGTTTCCTGTGGTTGACACACTCTGACTTCTGGATTGTTCAGATCCTCTCCAAAAGTCTAGTGGATCCTATCAAAAAGCAGGAACTTTGGACCAAACAAACCTCTTGCTTTTAACACTGCCATCACTTACGTTTTGAACATTCAGAACTGTTTTGAGTTCATTTAGGCTACATGGGTTGTGATTTCAGTTTTTACCCTCGCAATCTAGGGGAAACAGCCCTTGCTCACCTTACTATGACATATATTATGGATGGGTTGATCCGAGGCTCTTCAGGTTGCTTGAGGTAATTGCTTTGCTTTGATGGCTACACCAAAGGAAACTTGATTTGTTCCTAGCAACACTTGTGGTTGTGCTGTGAGCATCATGATGTGGATGTAGCTGTCTTGGGATATTTCCTCTGCTTCATGTAACTCTTTTTTTGCTTTTGGGATTGGAGTCTTGTTTCACAAAGCTCTTGGGGACCTCTGGTTTGTCAGAGTATCATCTGTACCATACAGCAGATATCTGTGAAGAAGGCATTCCTCATAGTCATAGTTTCAGCCCACAGACTTAGTTAGATAGAGGCTAGATGGCAAATACTCCCTAAACTGTAGAGCATATGAGAAATGTGATTTGGTCAGTGTCCTCATGCCCATTTTCAGTCTCAAGCCATCTGTTTCCATCTTGTACAGGCCACTAACCTGTCTGTATTTTTCCAAGTCTCATTTATGCCCTTGTTATGACTTGCCCATGTACAATTACCTGGCTATATCAAAAGGTATTAACTAATCTGAACACAGCACTCATATTACAGGCCTTCTTCCTAGTGTTTTGTTTTGTTTTTTTTTAATAGAAATTGCAAAACCGTTACTTGAAAAACTGTATGCTCTTAAAGCAAAAAAATTGTTGTGATTCAATGAGGTCTGATCTGGGAGAGCAAGATTGTGGGCACTTCTAATACTCTCTTGATCTGTCATCCAAAGGTGATGTTCATTTTTAAGTCCTTGTTCACCTAGAACTGCTCATCCCATTTTCTGAGAGGTACTGTTCACTAATCTCCCACAAATGGGACAATGCAGAGCCACTCGAAAAGAGATTATTTACCAGTAACAGTTCTTCAAGCATGTCGCCTCTGCATATTCCCACTCCTCACCAACTCTCCTCCACTTCTTTTGAGTCTCAGGTCAATAATGCCAAAATTAGGCAAGGAACTGAGGGGTGGTTGGAACCTTTAGAATTCTCCTCAAGGGGCAAAATGGCTCTCAAGACGATTGTGCAGCTCCATGCCAGAAGATGTCAGCCACAGAAGTGTGAGTGTGCAGGGGTGTCACTCTCAAGCAATAACAGTTACTGGCGAGTAACCTCTTTCTCAACCATGGGTCACTGCCACCCACCCTTTCTTTGTGGCTAGATGGAAAGGAATGTTGGTCCATAAACTTCCTTTTGTAACATGGGGCCCTGGTATGGAAAAGGCTGAGAACCACTTATCTAGAAAGGGATCAGGGAACAAACAGACGCATAGAGTAAGATACACAATATATTTTAACCACTTAGGATATGTCTACACTGTGTTGTAAACCCTGGTCTGTGGGACCTGCGCTTGTGGAGTTGGTATTTCCAAGCCCATGCTTGAGCGTCCACGTTGTATTGTAAACCTGTGTCTACAGTTGTGGGACCCGGGTCTCTCAACCATGCTAGCGTGTCTATACTGCACTACAGACCTTCTGACTTGAGTTTGTGGCTTGAACTGCATCCACACTGCAAAATGACAGGACTAGGGCTTGGATCCCTCTACACGCTCCCCAGATGGATCCAAGAAACCAGGCCCTGAGTGCTTGCTGACCCAAGTCAGAAAGATTTGTGTGTGGATGGTAGCGGGGTTGGGCTCACATCTGAGTCTGCCCCTGGATTTCCAATGCAATATACACGTATCCTTATTAATTTAGAAAGAAACTAATATGAATCTGGCCAGGTCTACACTACACACTTACTTCGGAATAACTACATCAGTCTGGGGAGTGAATAATGTCGTTATACCGATCTTAACTCTCTGTGTAGACAGCTCTATGTCAGCAGGAGAGCTTCTCCCATTGATATAGCTACGGCTTCTCGCAGATGTGGAGTTGTTAAGCCGACAGGAGCTCTATCCTGTTGGCTTACAGTGTCTTCACCAGAAGTGCTACAGTGGCGCAGCTCCATCAGTGCAGCTGTGCCGATGCAAGTTTGTAGGGTAGACCAAGCATCTTGATTCTTACCATTTTATTGCTCAAGTCTTGATGAATTGATGAATCTTGTATTAATGATACCATTAGCGCTTCTGGATGGTTGAATGCAAGCTACAAAATTACTAAATGAGTTATTGGTGACTGCTATTACTGCTGCCTGAGAGTGAAGTTTGATACTAATTAAAAAAAAAAAAACCTAACAGAATGCCTGAGATCATAGAAACAATTAGCGAATAGTAATGTGTATGCTAGTGTCTTGTGACATTCATGCGTTGGTATTTTTACAATGTACTGCTTTCATACATGCTTACTTTGACATTTTTGGATAATACTATTGTATTAGTAGATGCATGCACTGGAGTACGCATTCATTATTTTTAATAAATAAAAAGAGTTCTTCAGTTTCACTGCTCCCTTAAACCCTTTTTACAATGGGAAGTTGATTACAGACAACATCCTCAGTCACAACGGATTCCTTTGAACCAGTGCTGGCAATAGTTCAGCTGTTAGGGTAACCAGGACAAACCTTTTTTCTGCACTGTTACAGAAACATTCAAGAAGACACGTAACACTGTCCTGCTTACACTAGTAGCTCAACTGTTTTCAGCTGTGGGTCCCTCTGAGTGCAGAAAGCATCTTCAACAGCTGTCCAGTTTCCTAATATAAACTGGATGATATTAAAGAGACAAGGTGAGTGAGGTATATCTTTTGTTGGACCAACTTCCGTTGGTGAAAAGGACAAGCTTAAGACTTCTTTAATAATAATTTTTAATTTGCCTGAACAGGATGTAGACTTCTGTTATGTGCATTTAATCCTCGTATGTACACGCTAACACTCCCTGAAATAATATTGACTCCCAATTACATAAGCCTTTCCATAATAACTTTAGCTTCTTCAGAAAATTCTATTTGTATTTCAGTTAAGGAAATGTGGAATTGATTCTAAATTAAATTCAAGTTATATGTAGCAAAACACCAAATCTTTAAGATTACTCAAGAGATTGAATATTAAACTATTTTATCTTTTTATAAAGGCTTGACTCGTGCCAGGAATGAACTTAGCCGGAATGAGGACTTCATGAAATTGTATCGGCAACTTGAAACCATGTTTTCAGACACGTCTGTGACTTCAGCAAATGGAAATCTTCTTTACAACAATAGAACAGGTCAGTGTTTACCTTTGAAGTCAGCATATTTGCTTCCTGACTTTTTTTCTAGAAGATCATTTTCTCCCCTCAGAATTTAAACCTGACAAACGCTCTGTTCAACATAAAGCCTAGCTGCTGACGATTCTTGATGCAAAATAAGTCTGATATTCAGTGTAATGCCTCTCTTTCATAGTGCGCTTTAAGGTTAAGGTAGCACAAAACTCGATGGTACACCTCTACTCCGATGTAACGCTACCCGATATAACATGAATTCTGATATAACGTGGTAAAGCAGTGCTCCGGGGGGAGGGGCTGCGCACTCCGGTGGATCAAAGCAAGTTCAATATAACGCGGATTCACCTATAACGCGGTAAGATTTTTTGGCTCCCGAGGACAGCATTATATCGAGGTAGAGGTGTAGTTACATTGCAGCTTTTATGTGTTCTATATAAGCAATTTCATCTGCCTTCAAATCACAGTTTTGTAGGTCTGAAGTGTTGAAGTTCAGTTAGAATTAACTATAAATTATTATTATAATCTCTTAACTAGCCTTGTGCAATACTTTTTTAATTTGACCAGAATAAAAGTAATGTGCAAGTCTTGAAAAACTGGGTTTAACAAACATGCATTGCAGTAATGAGTTTCCTGAGGTTCATGTCTTAGATAGTTATTGTAATTAGATTGGAAATGTTGGGAATTGGTGCTTGTCAGACTTGGAAGAGAGAAGTAGAATAAGAAAACAAGGTTCACAGAACCTCTTCTGTACTTACTCCAGATAAAGACACACATAAGTATATTTTTAAAAATGACCTTATTTGATTTACAGGACCTACAAATAAAAATAAAATCATCTACAGTCATCCAAAATTAAAGAAATTAGAAGAAGTCGTAGTAGAACACTTCAAATCCTGGAAGGGATATACAGGTAAATGTTAGTCTCCAAAATGTAATCTAATCGCACTATCTGGGTATGAATCCATAATATTCTTCCTTAATTGTTTCATTTAATTGAAGTGTCCCTAGCCTCTCTTTGCCAGAAGCTGGGAATGAGCAACAGGGGATGGATCACTTGATGATTACCTGTTCTGTTCATTCCCTCTGAAGTACCTGGCATTGGCCTCTGTCAGAAGACAGGATACTGGGCTAGATGGACCATTGGTCTGACCCAGTATGACCATTCTTATGTTCTTATTCTTTAATTGATTGAAACTCTTGCATATTTTGCTAGGTATTTTTATTTTATCCACTTGAAAAAATATCTCTGTGATGGGGCAGCTGCCCCTCATTAGAATAAAAGGGGTTAAAAGCAGCCCTAGGGAGGCTGCGCCAGAGGCAGCCAATCAGGGCCAAGCAGGCCCATATAAAAAGAGAGCTGCAAGGCAGTTCTCTGCTGGGAGCCCAGGGAGGAAGGACTGTGTCCATGAAGGGCCAAGAGAACTGCCAGCACCCTGGACAGAGCAGTGCTGAAAACAGGGGCTGAGGAAGCCAGAGACCGCTCCTGGCTGCCTGCCGGGGAGTTACAGACTGAGGCCCTGATACAACGGTAAAGAGGGTGCTGGAGCCACGTGGGAAGTGGCTAGACTGTGGACTGCAGTTTGCCACTGGTGGGAAGTGGCTGAACAGCAGACTGCAGGTCCCCTGGCAGGGGGGAGCGCACTGTGTGGCACAGCTGGAGGGCTTTATCACTGAAGAGGACGCTGCGGTCCTTGGAGAGACGTGGGTCCAAGAGTGGGAGTCACGGCGGCAATGCACCACCCGAAGAGGGTGCACTCAACCACAGAGCTTATTTCCAAGACATGCTGAGGCGGCGCCAGAGTGGTGAGTGGAGCACGTTGCACATGGTGGAAAATGCGTGCACACAGTCACCCCTGATACAAGGGGAGGATAGAGGACTGTGGGGACGACTGCCCAGGTACAAGGGGGTTTGAGAGACTAAAGGACAGATATTGAAGGTGGGGACGATGGATCCGGAGTATGCAGAGGGCTTCTTTGTGGAGGGTTCTTGCGCCATCCCAGGCTGGACCCTAGGGTCAGTACCCAGGCAGAAAGGGATTGACAGCAGAGAAGGCTCGAGACCCTGCTACAGGAAATCCTGGAGAATCAACAGAAGCAATGGAAGGCCCAAGTGCTACCTCCAGACTTATCTGGGGCAGCTGGTTAAAGAACAGCAGGCCCCGTAAAGCTCCTGTGGAGAGAGTTTAATAGAAGCCGCAGAGAGCGTGAGGAGAAGCTAGGCACCAGGGCCAGGAGGCCGGTGGCTGGGCTAACTGATTGTCATGCCTGTGAGTGTCAAGGACACTGGAAAAGAGAGTGCCCTTACTGGGATGGGGACTGAAGCCTCAACCAGAGAGCGGGAAGGAGCGAGAGCCCAAGAGAATCTCCTCTGTGAGGAGAACAAGGAGGGGATGGGCAGATTGGGCCTGTGGGGCACCTGCAGAGGGAATGTCCTTACATAAGTTGCAGGGTCAAGGCTAGCTTAAGGGAAGGGGCTGAACAAGGGAAGGACTATGGGGGGCCCGTAGTCAAGAAGAGGCAAGGAATTTGCTTTTGGTGCCATGAGGGCGGCCATATAAAAAGGCACTGCCCCCTTAGGAGGAAGCGGGATAGGAAAGGGGTTCCCAGAGCCAGGTTGGGTCAGAGACTGTCAGGGAGGATGCAGCAGTGATGGCCGTAGACCTGCCAGGGATTCATCTCCCACTGCAGGTCCCCTGGCAGGGGGGAGCGCACTGTGTGGCACAGCTGGAGGGCTGTATCACTGAAGAGGACGCTGTGGTCCTTGGAGAGACGTGGGTCCAAGAGCAGGAGTTACGGCGGCAATGCATCCCCCAAAGGGGGCGCACTCAACCACAGAGCTAATTCCCAAGACAGGCTGAGGAGGTGCCAGAGTAGTGAGTGGACCCCGTTGCAATCACTGAAAAAACAAGTTGCCATCATACAGTTAATTAAGTGAAATGTCCTTATAGGTTTCATTAACCTTATTTTACTATAAATTCTTGCACAACTCTAACCAAATGTTAAAACGATGATAAACATTTTAGTTTTATTACTGGGGTCTCATTTGTTCCAGGATTTCATAGCCACAGAACAGGCTGTGGAATCCAACTCCCTCTGCAGAATTATGCCCCTGAAGCTATGCTTTCATTAAAAAAAAATCTTGTTAGTATGGTTGTGCAGGGAACATTTAAAGTGTAAACAAGAACTGATGCAATGTCATCTTCCTGAGTGGCAGAGAACTTGGAACAAAGCTCTTGACTTCTACATAACTAAAGGCAAAATGTGAAATTTCAAGAATGAGTTGGATTAAAAATAAACAAAATCCTCATATACTTGATATGTTATTAATGTGTTTGAGTTTTCTGTTTCTTTGTAGTATTTTTACTTGATTCACTTTAGTGTGATTTATAGGGTTTATTTTGTGTGCTGTTAAAATTTTTTAGAAAATTAAAATTCATATTTTAATTATGCAAAAGTTCCTTCCTTGGGAAGAAGAATTGGAAGAGCTCTTCCACTGAAAACTTCAGTTAATAGGGAGGAAAAGGTGTATCACTCTTCATTATGGAGTTCAAGGATACAACGCTTGACATTTCTAACTTGGGATTCTGTGAAAAGCCATAAAAGTCACCTCAGATAATCAGTGCATATATTTGTGCTTTAAATAATGCAAATGTTTATTTTGTTATAATAGTTTAATTGATGCTAAAGAGAAAAGAGCACTTTCAGATAAGGTTAAATGATTCAACTGTATCAAGTTAATTAGGCTTTAAAAGTCTGACTTTTAAAAAGTGATTCCAGTCTTAATTTCAGAATTTCTCAGACTTCTTTTTGTAGCGCAATCAGTGCTTGCAGCATTGAGAATTTGACACCAAAAACAGCCTCTCTTCCCCCTCAGTCCTACTCCATATATTTTATATGCACTGGCATCAGGAAGCATAAGTTAAATGTTTGAAAATAAAACAGTTTTTAGTGCCTAAACCATTGATTTGAAAAGAACAATTGGAGGAATCCTAAAATTAGGGAATGCGAGAAGAAACAAATTTAAGGTAGGCCAGCTTGGCAAGTTGATCTCATCTCTCTGGTCACATGGAATCATGTCATATTACATGAATGGGATATACTAGGGTAGAATCCTGCCACACATACTTTATCAGACAATACTGACCAGCAAATTAAGTTTTCAAATGATGTCTTACAAGTTATTCTTTGTGAAAATATTATTACAATAGTGTGGTAGGGGTATATTCGGTCACAATGAGTATGTATACATGTCATTTATATATGGAGGTACTGGCCATGGCTTCACAGTAAGGTTAAACTAAATTTTATACTTAAAGCAGGAATTTAACCTCTTATTATATATGAAGAGTACAGTGTATTCTTTTCAAATTTATATCACTTATTCTTTAAGTACAGAATGGATATATAGAGAGCGATTTATATTATGTAATATGCATGTACTTATGAGTGTGATGGACGATGTATGTGTGGTAAATAGTTCCAGAAGAACAGTGCTCTCTCCAAATTGATTGGTTCTTCTTCGAGTGATTGCTCATGTCCATTCAACTTAGGTGTATGTGCTCACCACATGCACCGGTGCCAGAAGTTTTTCCCTCAGCAGAATCCGTAGGGGACCGGCTCTGGCGCCCCCTGGAGTGGCGTGCCCATGCCGCGGTATATAGGGCACTGCCGATTCCCCCCACCCTCAGTTCCTTCTTGCCGGATATGCATTCATTGATTTATAGATCTTTCTACTGTCACGGCATTGAATTTTTGCCAAAAGCACAAAAATAATTTTGTCAGTAAAACACTAATTTTCCCATTTTAGATAAAAAAGCTTGATGCTTTTGGTGTATGCTTAGCACAATAATACATGAAATAATTTGTCCAAATAACCATAGAAGTAAGAGGCTTGTGTTGACAGTTGAGGTTTCAGAGACTGCAGAAATTTTACTGGAGCTATGTTGCTACTTATTATTATTTATTCAGTTATAAAGATCTTATTGTTCATTTTTTATGTCTAGGTCTGGAAAACATTTTATTGAAACTTCCTACAAAGTAAAAAATTGTAGATTTGTTTTTTTTTCCATGTAACCAAATGGAAAAAGAGAAGCAAATTTTTTTTACAATTGAGTGTGCAACATTAGCCACCTTCCAGTTTTCTGCAATAGTAGCTGTTTGTAGTGCTAAATAATCTTTCCTTTTTTATAACATAAAAAGTGCCTGGCTATGTGCTCTGAGTACCGTGTCAATTATGTTAAATTTCCAAATCCAGTAAAGTTTAATCAGCTCAGCTCATCTACCAAGCAGCAGCTCATAATTAATGTTAACACAGCCATTCATCTTCTCATCTCCTACTTGTCTGAGCTAAGAGGATGAACAAAATCTTCAGATGCTTAAGCCAGGGAATATCAAGTAGGAGAAGGGGAGATTATTAGTTCTGCATACCTACTGGAATACTGTGTTCAGTTCTGGTTTCCATGCTTCAAAGGGGATGTTGAAAAATTAGAAAGACTTCAGAAGAGAGCTACAGAAATTATTTGAGGTCTGGAAAACTAGGGAGAGACTAAAGAAGCTCCAATACGTTTAATTTATCCAAGAAAAAGGTTAAGAGCTGACTGATCATGGTCTACAAGTACCTACAAGGGGAAAAGATTTCTGATAGTAGACAGTTATTTAATTTAGCAGAAAAAGGCATAATGAGAGCCAATGGCTAAAACTAGACAAAATCAGATTAGAAATAAGGCGCACACTTTTCACAGTGAGAGTAATTCATTGTAATAACTTACCTAAGGATGCGGTAGATTCTTCATTAGTTAAGATCTTTAATTAACACTGGACATCTTTCTAAGGGAGATGTTTTAGCTCAGACAGAACTTATTAGATGATCATATTAGATGATCATAATATGGTCCTTTCTGGCCTTTCACTTGACCTTTGAAGATTCATAGGTTGTAACATGTTGGCCCTGCAATGTGTCCTGAAATCAGTAAATCCTGGCTACTTCGGATCACAAGCAGGAAGGCTTGCCAGAACTCTTAAAAGCAATTGAGAGTTCTGTGGCACCTTTAAGACTAACAGATGTATTGGAGCATAAGCTTTCGTGGGTGAATACCCACTGCATCTGACGAAGTGGGTATTCACCTATGAAAGCTTAGGCTCCAATACATCTGTTAGTCTTAAAGGTGCCATAGGACTCTCTGTTGCTTTTTACTGATCCAGACTAACACGGCTACCCCTCTGATACTTAAAAGCAATTAATATTCAATTCAGTTCAAATGTTTGAGATTTCTAATATTTAAGTATGGACCAAGATTTCTGAACCTTGTGGGTGAATAGTGTGTTCTGGGCATCAATTCTAAGCAAGAGATTAACAATTTTACAGTTACAATGCAAAATTAAAATGTACACATAAATTATTAAGCAGTCTTTTGTAATACAGAGGGTAAGTTACTGTACCATGTTTGCCATTCATATGCTGGCTATCTTAGGCATCATCAGTATCATTGATCCATCACAACATACATCCACCACTTCTCCTCAGTCCAAGTCTTTCCTGGAAGGAACAGCCACAGGAAGTGTAAACCAGCATCCAGAAAGCAGTTCAGGAGGCACTTGTCAAATTAAAACATGGAACAGCAGCTTTGCACATGCTTATAACAAAGGCAAACACCATAGCGTAGTTCTCCTGTTGATCAACGCAAGGTCAGAGATCAGGAAGCCCTTTATTATTCACAGTGTCGTCATCAGAAAATCAACACAGGGCACCAGCCTACTCCGTGAATCTAGCAACATAGGCATCCTGCTAATCTATAGATTTTTGAAAAGGAGTCGACTGAGATACTGTATGAAATAGTGATGCTGTTTCCAAGGTTTGTTGTCCACGTATATTTAAACACTGGGTTGACACTGCAGTGGCCCAAAACCACCACTTTTATCCTTTGTACCCTTGATTTCTTCCAAGTAATCTCTGGATCTACACACATGCAGCCAGTCACACTCTGCACTAGATTTTCAGACTCTAATTAAATACAGGTAATACAAGAAACACCTTCTGGTGATCTCCCTCCTGCAGACAAGAAGCAATCGCACTAGTCCGCCCCCAGAAGCTCCCGGATCCAGTAAAATTCCAAAGCATCATTGCATGTAACTCTGCGTCACCAAAAACTAAGTGAGTCACTGCGACTATTCCATAACCACAGTGATTGACACTGACACCAAAGTGACATCCTTCCCAACAGATCTCCCCGGTTTTCTGCAATCTGTGACAGGAGTCAGAGGAAGAGAATTTATAGGCAGGCGCAGACCGCATCCAACAGAAGGAATTTTTGTAAGCCTATGCCCTCTCTGTGGAAGAAATAAAGAAAACCCGTCTTTCCACCTTTGCATCTGTTACATCAGTACTAAACTATAACTCGTGGCTCCCTTGGAGAGCCATAAATGGTTCATAGGGGAGCCACGATTGTTGGGAAAAGGTTTTTAATTGATATCTCAATTTTTTGTTTGCTTTTAATTAAGAGACTATTAAACTGGGCTTAAAAATCACCTGTGTCTTATCTGTGGGTCTGTGTCTGATGCTCCTGTTGCTGCAGGGGTTGAGTGCCTCTGCTTGTCGAGGTGTCCTTTCACAGAGAGGCCTATCAGCTGAAAGACCCCTGCTGAAGCAGAGGCAAAGAGAGCCTCCCAGTGCTAGCCACGTTGCAGCAGCAGCACTCGCAGTTAGGGAAAAGGGGCTGAGGGAGAGACAGGGTCTCATCCTTATACTGGAACAATTTTTACCACGTGCTAAACCTACATGTGGCAAACGTTTGGCTGAAGATGATGATTTTAATAAGTTAAATAGAAAAGGAAGAAAAGCAGATAATCCAATTATAGTTACATTATGCTTGGATTTTTTGTGTCTCAATATTACTGCAGAAAGTCCACAGCCCCAATGTGTCATTTGTTTTAAAATGTTAGTAAATGAAAGTATGAGGCCAAGGAAACTACACAGACATTTAGAAACCAGACATCTGGAATTTGTAAAAAAGAGCCCAACAATATTTTCCTTCAGAAACGTGAAGAATTAAAAGCAGCAAAAAAGTAATGTCTAAAGAAGCAGCTGTTACCCAAAAAGCCTTACGAGCATCTTATGTTGTAGCTAGGCGAATTGAAAAATGCAAACATGCACACACCATTGCTGAGACACTTTTACTTCCAGCAGCAATAGACGTGTAGAATTATGACTGGGGAACGAGCAGGCACGGCCCTGAAACCATTCCTATGTCAAACAATACCATTCATCGATATACTGATGACCTTGCAGAAAATGTCACTGCACACAAACACACCAGGCACACACAACTAAAAGAAAAATAAATAAAATGCAGTTTCTGTTGGTTGAAGTGAGAGAGAGAGAGACCTTTGTGAAATATATCTATATTAAATTCTAACTTCAGGAGGCACTCAGATACTAGAGTAACAGGCACAGCATGGAAACATAGGTGGATCTCGGCAGCTCTCCAACAAATGAGTGTTATGCCTATTCACAAGAAACCATCTCTTCATACAGTCAGTCTTGCCAGTTATTTACATGTTTATGTCTATCTTTTTTTCTTTTGGAGGGCGGAAGATGTTAGAAGTTTGTGATAAAGGAGCTGTGACGAACTGGGACTGTTCTTAATGTGGTCTTTGAATGCCTAGTGGGGAGTGTTGGCCTGGGAAGGGTTAGGGTTAGTAGTAACAGACAGAACAAAGTAAGTCACCAAGCAAAATAAAATAAAATGCGCAAATCTATGTCTAATCAAACTAAATACAGATAATCTCACCCTCAGAGATGCTTCAGTAAGTTTTTCTCAGACTGGACACCTTCCAGGCCTGGGCACAATTCTTTCCCCTGGTACAGCTCTTGTTCCAGCTCAGGTGGTAGCTAGGGTATTCTTCATGATGGCTCCTCTCCCTCTCTCTTCTGTTCCACCCCTTTATATATCTTTTGCATAAGGCGGGAACCCTTTGTCCCTCTGGGTTTCCACCCTACCCCTCCTCCTCCCCCCCACTGGAAAAGCACCAGGTTAAAGATGGATTCCAGTTCAGGTGACATGATCACATGTCACTGCAAGACTTCATTACTCACTTGCCAGCACACACATATACAGGAAGACTCACAGGTAAACAGCCATCTGCAGACAATGGGAGTCATCAAGATTCCAAACCATCATTAATGGCCCACACTTTACATAATTACAATAGGCCCTCAGAGTTACATTTTATATTTCTAGTTTTAGATACAAGAGTGGTACATTTATACAAATCAGGTGATCACACTCAGTAGATTATAAGCTTTGTAATGATACCTTACAAGAGACCTTTTGCATGAAGCATATCCCAGTGACGTTACATTCACTTGTTTTCTCTAAAACTATCCCAGTTACATTATATTGACTTATTATCAAGTTTTTATAAAACCATATAGACTGCACAACGTCACACAGGGGACTACGAACTGTTCAAAAAGGCCCTGCTCCGCGAGTTTGGGCTGACTCCTGAGATGTACTGGAAAAGGTTCCTGAGTCAGCATAAAACCCGTGAGGTCACCTACTTGCAACTGGCCAACTGGATGCAGGGGTATGCCCGCAAGTGGACAACTGGGGCCCAAACTAAAGAGGACCTGCTTGACCTATTCGTACTGGAGCACCTGTATGAGCAGTGCCCATCCGACCTGAGGCGATGGTTGATGGACCAAAAACCAGAGAACCCGCAGCACGTGGGCTAGCTAGCCGACGAGTTTGTGAACAGTCGGGCAAGGTATAACAGGGAGGAGTCCCAAAGGAACAGGCCCGCCACGATGCACGAAGAGAGTGACCCAGGGACCTCCCAAAGGGGAAACATGGAGAACCCCCTCCCAAGGGGAACACCCAGCGTCAGGACCAACCGACCGGCTCGAGGAGACCCACGGGACATGGGCTGCTATTACTGTGGCCAGAGAGGCCACATATGGACCCAGTGCCCCAAGCTCAGGGACAGACTGAGCAGACCGAACCCACAGAGGGTCAACTGGGTAGAGACCCAACCAGACGAGGGGAAGATGGCCCAGGCAAGGGGGGCTGACAGTTTCCCAATGGCTCAGGAGGGAGGAGGGCCCCAGGCCAGCTCCTCTTGGGGGCTGGATGCTCCGGACACCAGGTTCTCCGTTTACAGGGTGGACGCGGGGCGGTCCCTACGGAGCGAGTGTCTTGTTCCCCTGGAAGTAGATGGGAGGAAGGTCAATGGATACTGGGACACGGGCGCTGAGGTGACGCTGGCCCTGCCCGAGGTGGTAGCTCGAGATCAGGTGATGCCCAACACCTATCTAACCCTGACGGGGGTGGGCGGGACTCCATTCAAGGTGCCTGTGGCAAGGGTACACCTGAAGTGGGGGGCCAAGGAGGACCCCAAGGAAGTGGGGGTGCACCACCATTTGCCCACTGAGGTGTTAATGGGGGGGGGACCTGGAGGACTAACCAAGCAACCCCCAGGGTGCCCTGTTTGTGACCCGTAGTCAGAGCTGGCGAGGGGCACTGCACTCTGACCTTGGGGAGGGTGCCTTGCCCGAGGCGCAGGACCCTAACCTGATGGGGAGGGAACGCCCAGGGACACGGCTCAGGGAGGCTGCAGCTTCAGACCCAGCCGGCGAGAGAGAGCAGGTGCCATCCCTGTCCCAGCTGCTGAGTTCCAGGCCAAACTGCAGAAAGATCCCTCCTTGCGGAAGGTAAGGGACCTGGCCGACCTCAGTGCGGTACAGACCATGGGGAGAGGTTCCTATGGGAAAAGGGGTTCTTGTACCGAGAATGGGTTCCCCCAGGGAAAATGGAGTCGGGGGGATCAGGAGGCAGCTGGTGGTACCCCAGAAGTAGCGTCGTCAGCTGCTGTGCCGGGCCCATGACATTCCCCGCTCAGGACACCAGGGAATCCGGCGCACCCAGCAGAGGCTGTTACGGAACTTTTACTGGCCTGGGGTCTTTATTACTGTCCGACAGTACTGCCGATCCTGTGACCCCCCTCAGAAGGTGAGGAAGGCCCAGGACAAGGGGAAAACAGCTTTAGGACCCTTGCCTAGCATAGAGGAGCCTTTCCAGAGGGTGGCCAAGGTTAAAAGGGGGGCTCTGAACCAAGAGAGCCCAAATCACAGACCTCCAGACTGGAATGCTGGGAGAAGACCCCAGCCCAGTTGGAACCCCAGGGGTATTGGGGTGGGGAAAGGGCACGGACCACATAAACCTTCCCACATGCAAACTACGAGTGCCATCGAGCACACCCGACCTAAAGAGGAGCGTGAAACTGGAAGGGCCTGGTTCTCACCAAGGAATGGGAGGGATGTTGGAGCACCCAGGGGAATGTGGGTATGTTCGAACTTCCCCAGGTCACTGGCTGAAGTGACCCCGCTCAGTTCGGTCTCGAAGGGGGGAAGAGATGTGACGAAGTGGGACTGTTCTTAATGTGGTCTTTGAATGCTGAGTGGGGAGTGTTGGCCTGGGAAGGCAGGTGAGTGTGGCTGGGATGGTCTGCATTGGGGGATGGGAGACTGGCCTTGAGGGAAGATACCTGAGCATGTAACGTGAGAACCCAGGAAGGGGTTAGAGACCAGGTGACACTTTTGCCGGGAAACTGAACAAAGGTGGGGGGGAGGAGACACTGGGGGAGAGTTTTCAGGAGCTTGCTGGTAGTGGAGAGAGCCCAGACGGGGCTCTGGCCCCCCCTCCTCCCCAAATGGGGCTGTGGTGCCCCTGGGACCCCAAGATGGACCTAACCGAGGGGGTCCTGTTGTCTGTGCCTGCAAGACCTGTCTTGGACTGTGTTCCTGTCGTCTAAATAAACCTTCTGCTTTACTGGCTGGCTGAGAGTCATGGTGAATCGCAGGAAGCCGGGGGTGCAGAGCCTTGTGTTCCCCACGCCCCGTGACAGGAGCTCTTAAATTACCTATAGTCTTACAATTGTCATATTCTATTTCAGACAGCGGTTAGGCCTGGGTATTGCCGTGAGGCAGTGTTAGTTTCAGTAATTCATGATCTCCTTCTAGAGCTAGACAAAGATCAAGTGTGCATGCTGATTTTTTCTAAGACCTCTCAGGCTTTTGTGTCACCTGGTGGTAACATATTTGCAGTACTTGGAAGGAGTACATAGAATTGCATAATCATACTGCTTATAGCTCAGATAATAATCCATCAAATGATCAACAAACCATGCTTTAATCCCAGTTTTAACCCCAGAATGATGCTGTGAAAATACGTAATAAAATTCAGCTACAGTTTTTCATTGGGGCCTATGGGCATTCCTGCAGTACAAATACTAAATAACTGATCTACTGAATAAAACACTGTGTGCTTTATAACATCTCACTTTCAAAGTGTTTATCTCTTCTCCATAGCTCACTACCCCTTATGATTTTCTCACCTTGGTTCCTGCGATCTCAAAATACACCTCTACCCCGATATAACGCTGTCCTCAGGAGCCAAAAAATCTTACCGCGTTATAGGTGAAACCGTGTTATATTGAACTTGCTTTGGTCCGCTGGAGTGCGCAGCCCTGCCCCCCCGGAGCACTGCTTTACAGCGTTATATCCGAATTCACGTTATATCGGGTCGCGTTATATCGGGGTAGAGGTGTATTATCAAATTATTAAAAACAAAATTTAGACTTTCTACAAAAGAACAGCTTACCTGCAGCATTAAAATAAATAAACAAAAAAACAATACAGACAACACAATCTTTTAGGTGATGTGACTGTATGGAGATAGATGGGACAGGATATAGCCCTATGGTAAGTAAAGCAGAGCCTTTTAGATAGTGGCAGGACAACTGCCTCTTAGGGGCTTGTCTACATGGCAAGCCAGGGTGTGAATCTACAACACTCAGTAACTTGCAGTCTGGACGCTGCCACAGCATAATGGAAGTCCTGGTATGCAGCGTAGCTTATTGCTCCCTTACTCATTGAGCTGAGAGCTCACACAGGAAGCCGAAGTTGCAGACTTCTAGTAGTATTTGATAAAGGCTATCAGTACCTAGATTTGTTCATCAACTAAGATTTTTATCCTGATTTATAACTTAAACCCCATGTTTCAGCTCTGCCATGCTGTGCACTAGCCTTTCCTGAGTATGCTAGTAAGTCATCCTTACTTCACCTGTCCGTCCTGACTTTTGTTATCTCTTTTGTTTGGTCATTATATATTTGGGTCTGAAATTAGATTGCAGATTCTTTGTTGCACAACCATGTCTTAATTTTATTTTGAGGCATCTACTGAGTGCACTTTTGGGCTTTATAAAGCAATACATTATAATAAATTGTGACTTCGGGACAAGGTATTCTCAATGCAGGGCCCTCTGTTGGATCAAATTCCAGAGCAGATCCAGTGTTAGTTCTGCCTGGTATGTTCCAGGGAGTGACTGTATCCTTTCTGTAGTGAATGAGGAGAGTTTTTTAATAGGTTGGGAAGTTTGTAATTGTCATTTTTCTTAACATTATGTTAATTTGGATGGCTTTGTGCTCCTAGCACAAATGGGATGGGCACACTGTGTAAATCAAAAAATGAAATGGAATCCATTTGGGCACAATCTTATCCTATTGAAGTGATGGGAGTTACGCATGCCCAATGCAGGAGTGATCTGGCCCTGTGTTTTTTATTTATTGTGTATATAAAATCCTTTTCTAGCTCATAGACTTATTTTTGTCTTAAACAGATCAAAGCACATCTGAAAGCAAACCCAGTGATACCAGAGTTATGATCTTCTCCTCGTTTCGAGACAGCGTCCAAGAAATTGCTGAAATGCTTTCCCAGCACCATCCAATTGTCAGAGTAATGACCTTCGTTGGCCACGCCACAGGAAAGAGCATGAAGGGCTTTACACAAAAAGAGCAGCTTGAGGTAAAGATGTAACACTGCTCTACAGCCAAAATGCTTCTGAAATAAATGTAGTCAAACT
>NW_020664540.1:18752656-18840336 GCF_002925995.2 Terrapene triunguis | reverse complement strand
TAGCACATTTTATCTCTGAAGCAGACGACTTCTCAAAAATTGTAGACCAGTGTAATCAGTCTTGTTTGAGAAGATGGATGTAGAGAATGTGATGTGCTAATATATATTGTATAGAAATGACTGTGTAGTTTTAAGTTTCATTAGTAAATTGCTGTACTAAGTAAACAACTGTAATCTCGAGACCTCTTGATCCCAACTGGAGAGGGTCCAAGGGGTGCATAGGATTTTACAGGGATCCTCTGGATCAGATATCTACATAACAGTTCACCAAAAGGTGGCATGTGTGGTCTCTACTGAGAGCCAAGGGCCCACCGGTCATCATAATCATTGTGAAATGTAGGCATGCATAATATTTGAGGAGTTATGTATCTATACTAAAAACTGTGTTCTTAAGGCCTGGGAGCTGAGGCAAGTCACCAAGAAGTGACAGACCTCGCACATGTTCCTTTCAGGCAGGAGGTAACAGATGCTTTTCTCTTATCTGGCCGTAAGTATTGTGTGTCTCACAATTAATGCCTATTTGCATAATCAGCGGAGGGGTATCCTGTTTATTACTAAGACCAAAGGACTAGTCTGTTATATAGGGATGCAAAGAAACACACAGGATCCTTCACTGAGGAGACAAGCTAACAGTATGTTTTATGAAAGGAAGGTCGCAGCCAGCCTGGCTGTAAAATGCTGAAAGGACTTTGGGTGAGCAATAGTCTATAACACATGAGAGTAGTTAGTTAAGTTTAGGCTCTAGAATGCGTGTTATGATTTTATTTTATATGTAACAATTTGTTTCCAATACTTCTCCTAGTTATTACTTAAATCTCTGTGCTACGTTAAATAAACTTATACTTGACTTCTCTATAAACCTATCTAAGTTCTGTGTGTTAAGTGGAGCAGTGACTCGAGGTTAAAGTGGTAAGTAGGGATGTATTGTTCTTTGAAAGTAGCAAATCTGTGAATACTACAGACGTCTCGTGGATCGGGAGATGGTTGGAGCTAACCTGTATAGAGAGAGTGGGGCCTGCGTAGGCCTAGAAGACGGAGTGCTTGTATTGCCCGCGGCCAGTGGGGCTGGGGAGCTGACCCCCCAGCATACACAGACATGGCTTCCTCAGGCTAAAGTCAGATAGTGAGGTACCTCTCAGCCCTGGGAAGCATGACACCCACTTGCAAAGTATTTTTCTTTCAGATCATCTGACCAAAAAGAAATGTATAAAAGAGAAAATATTTGCATTTCATAATTTTGTTGTGTGATTTCTTTTAATAAAAAATATGCAATATTTGAAAAGAATGGAAATGTACGTGGAATGAATTGAGCACAGTGCTTTTTTCCCTAGTTTTTTTAGAATTCTAAAAGTTAAGATTTTAGACTATGTCTTGACTTAGTGGAGTAGCAGAAATATATATTTGTAAAATTGAACAATTGATTAGTAGGAGTAGGTTGATCTTGTGTATGTGGTAGTTTGAGGCTGGATAAGGTGTGAAACGTCTTGATTCTGTATTCATGGGTAGAATAACATTGACAATACTGACACGCAGCATTTGTTAGTCTGCAGTTTAAAATGGAATACTTAACTGTTTTGGAAGGAGGTAGATTGTGCTTCTACAATTTTTAAACAAGCTGAAAAAATTTTAATCACAAGGCTGGAATGTAAAAAGCTGGTGAGGATTTATTTAGGACAGTAGAGGAGATTTATGATATGTGTTTTAATCCATTTTAGGTGGTAAAATGCTTTCGTGAAGGTGGCTATAATACACTGGTCTCTACATGTGTAGGAGAAGAAGGTTTAGATATTGGAGAAGTTGACCTCATAATCTGTTTTGATGCTCAGAAAAGTCCAATTCGTCTTGTGCAGCGAATGGGTCGAACTGGGCGCAAGCGGAAAGGCAGAATTGTTGTCATACTTGCAGAAGGACGGGAACAACGGGTGAGTTAAGAAATCTCTTGTTGTATTTTCTAACTTTTCAGTCTCATCACTTAGTCTCACAAAACAATTGCGTGCAGATTGATTAAAATCCTGGGGAGCTTGATGATGGTGGTGAACTCTTTACATTAATAGTTCAAATGTCCCATGCTGGATTTGCAAATACACTTTGATAGTCCTCCTTTTGTATAGCCACATTCCAGAAATGTTGGAAATGTGGAACTTTAGTACTTCAAGCTTTCATCTGTGTTTGGGGTTTTTTTTTCAGTCTTAAGTCTTTCAAAGCCTTTGAGGCAGGTAAGTAATGATACCTATTATACAGATGGGTAAACTGAAGCATATAAGGTTGTGACTTGCTCAAGGTCACAAAATAATTAGTGGCAGAGCTGGCATTAGAGTGAGGGCTTGGAGCTCCATGGTCCCCCTCTGCTGGCGGCCCCAAGCTGCCGGGGTCCCCTGCCGCTCCCGGCAACAGCAAGGCGCAGCAGGGGTCCTCTGCCACTCACGGCGGCAGCAAGGCGCAGCAGCGGTTCTCTGGCACTCGCGGCGGCAGGGAGTGCAGTAGGAGTACCTCACAGCTCCCTGTCTCCAGAGGCAGTAGGGGACCCTGCAGCTCGCATCCAGCGCTGCCTAAAGTCACAGAGGTCTTTGGAAGTCATGGATTCCGTGTCCTCCGTGACTAAATCGCAGCCTTAGTGATAAGCACCTTGGAACAGCAGTGCTGAGTGTGAGGTGAGGTCTGAGGAGACCTACGTAAACGGAAATCTCCTGTGACTGTTAAAGAGCTGAGCATGCCATCTCAGCGTAACATTCTCACTCAATACTATTCCAGTCCAAGACGTGATGTTTGTATCTGGCTTAGAGTTTGAGATGAGAGGGTTGATTCTCAGACAAGGTATCCTAAGTCACTCCTGTCTGTTAAAGAGGAACCTCTCAGAAGGGCATATTGTATTTGAAAAGAAAAAGGTGGGAAATATGTTGTTTAAATGTCATAAGTAGATATTTTCAGTTCCCACCTACAAAATCTGCCTGATTATTGTACGTGTTTAAAAGCTCCCTATGTCATGGGATACTAATGTGATCCTTTGCTGAAGCTTCCTTTTGAAGCAGTTGGATTCCTGTGACCTTCAGGTTATTGTATGGAAACCTTTGAGGCAGACTGTTCTGATCATACATTTGTAAGCTTTAGATTCCACTTTAGCACAGGCTGGTCAGAGGAACTCAAACACCACTTTTGGAAGGAAGCTAGGAATGGTGGGAGTGGAGAATCAGGTCTCAGGTTTACATCCAAAGATTTTGGAGTAACAAGTGTAAGAAGAGGCATTTGAAAGCTCAGCCCCATAGGTTCTAAAGAGAAAAAATATTCAGGATGGTTGTCAGACAACTCCATACAGATTTTTCAAGGAGTATGCTGGCCTTACTAGCACGTTTGTTTCCCTACATAGATTTTCTTCCTTAAAAAGTATCATCTAACAAAAACTTCTTGCAAACTGATTGAGAGCTGGCATTCTTCACTTGTAAGTAATCTTTTCAAATACAGTCCAAGTTAGCAGTGACCAGAAGTGGTTGCCAACTGATGGCCTCTCGTCTCAGTATGGTCCTACTAGACAGATGTCTGCATCACAGAAGCAATCGCTTATAATTGGCATCTTATTGGACTTCTCCTTTCATGCTTTTAATAAGAAACAAAAGAAATAGTATTGTGTTTTATACAGAAGTTTCATCTTGGTGAAGAAAGGGTATACAGACTATTATAGTTTTAAACTCCATATTTTGCACAACTGGGAAAATTTAAATAGCTAAAAATCTAAAAGAAAAATACTTAAAAACATAGCTGTTAATCAAAATTTGAAAAATAAAAATCAAATTTGGCCAAGCTAAATTAAATTCTGTATAATACTATTGTTGCAGTTATGCCTTACTTGGGGGTTTCTTATTCAGATGACATGTTCTCAGACATCTCTGTGTTTTCTTCAGTGCTATGTATTATGGTCTGAATGGTTTTCATAAATGAATTTGTCAGGCCATCTCTTCACCTCATTTTACTTGCCTACGGTAAGTGAGTGGGACGGCAAGAATGGGGTGGGAAGAAAGGGAGTGGCAATTTTTTTTGTTCTGTGTTTTGGTTTTTTTTTTTCCCCATTGGAACTTTTAAGATGTGGACATGTTTTTCTGTGTAACCAGATGACCTGATTATTGTCATCTATATCTTTCTCTCCTTTTCCTCTGTTCGTCCTGAGATGGGGTCAGATTGTGAACCCCTTACTGACACCTCTGTGAACCCCTTAGTCACACAAGTAGTTCCATTGACTCCATTGGGGCGATTCGTTTGAGTAAAGGGGTCACAATCTGGCTTTGATGTATTTGGCCTGTATTCTTTTGTTTTTGTAACACATGTTTGGGGACTCAAACATATAATACGTAACAAAAGTATGAATGTTCAAGTGCCCTTTTAATTCTCTTAGTTATAAGGTGAAACTCTCCAGTAACAAGTGGCTTATCCTCTGTTTTACAGACTTACAATCAAAGCCAGTCCAACAAAAAGAGCATTTACAAAGCAATTTCAGAAAACAAAATGCTTCACTTTTACCAACAAAGCCCTCGTCTGATTCCTGAAGGAATAAACCCAAAGTTGCACAAAATGTTTATCACTCCTGCAGTATATGAACCAAATAATTCAAGATCACTTTCCAAAGAGAGAAAATCCAGCTCACTCCAGCATAAATCCGCTCTCTTTTCCATGGGCGCAAGTAAGATTATGATGATTTCTTTATATGTATTGTGTAACCAGTGGTTCTCAACCTAGTTACCATTGTGGGCCATATCCAATACTACCTGTATGGCCCTGAGGATGTCACATGGACCGCAGCTGTGTGCTGATTGGGTCGTGGGTTGAGAACCATTGGTGTAAGCTGATGTCTTGACTGCATTGTGGTACTGAAACAGACACAAAACTGTTCATAAATGTTATGGGTCGTTAGTAAAAATATAATTTATCTTACTCATAACTTTTCAGTTCCAATATTATGATGAGACCACTTGTTTATATACAAGTTCCAATTCTTTCAGCATCCTTGAATCAGTTATTCCCTTAATATGTATAGTGTGAATCAGCTACTTGTTTCACTTCTCCTTAATGCAACTCCCAAGTGTTTGCTGGGTCTTAAACAAGTAGTATTGCATCAAAATGTTTTTTGCATCTTTATCAGGCTCTGTAATTTAGGCTGAAATTGTTTTCTCGACTAATTTTAATAATGTTAGAAAAACAGCTGAAAATTCATCACATATTTTAGCAGATAACTATAGATGCAGTGTTCCTTGTTTGCAGAGCTCTTGTTTCAGTCTGAAAAATGGCAGGGTCTTAGAGTTGATCCATTGGAACCATAGATTCCTAGGTCAGAAGGGACCATTGTGATAATCTAATCTGACCTCATGCATTACACGGGTCATAGAACTTTCCCATAATAATTCCTAGAGCAGATCTTTTTAAGAAAAACATCCAGTCTTGATTAAAAAAAATGTATTGATGGAGAATCCACTGTGGTAAATTGTTCAAATGGTTAATTACCCTGTACACTCTCTGCTAAAAAATTATGCCTCATTTCCAGTCAAGCTAATAGCCATTGGGTCATGTTATACCTTTCTCCGCTTAAACTGAAGAACCCATTATTAAATGTTTGTTCCCCATGTAGATACTGTTGGCCATTTCTCATTCTCCTGTTTGGTAAGAAGAGGGGACCCTCAGAACAGTTAGGAATAACCAAAGACTCTTCTAATGTAGTAGAAAAGGTAAAGGTGTGATCAGCACCACAGCTTGTGTCCAGGGAACTGCTTGTTCTACCACTTGAGATTAGGTTCCTCCTACAAGTTTTTGTAGTAGACATAATCTAGCCCCTTCCCTTCTTCTCTCCTGCTCCCAAGAGTTGATAATTCATCTCTGAAAACACCTTGGGTCATTCCAGTGGTGTACAACCTAAAGGAAAATGTCAATGAATTCTAGTACTTCATTACAGGACTACTGAAAACTTATATAAACAGAATACATCTTTAAATCCACCCTAATCCCTTTTCTCAAAGAAAGATGGAGCTTTGTAAGATTTTACTTGGGGAGGTGGGGGGGAAGAGAGACTGAGATCAAAGACAGTATACTGGGCTAGATGGACCTTTGGTCTGACCCAGTATGGCCATTCTTATGGCTATGGTGCCAAACTAATATTTCTAGATGTTGTAGACAACAATCTAAATTATAAGACCAACAGTAAAATGTTTATTTATTTCCATTAATTTAATCACTATTGTATTTTGAAATGCCTTTTCAAATTTTTTTTACTTAGAACTTTGCTTGTAATTTCAAATACTCTACTCTTCTGCATTCATATACTGAACTTGAGTAAGCCTCTGATCTGTGGTTTTGTATTAAAGTAATATACTTATGTCACATATGTCTTTTTACAGTTATTGTTTAGCTCTAAAGTTCCCTACTTATTACCAATATATGGTGGTTTCAGTAGACGACAATTTCCTTTAACTTGGGGTTTTAAAAAGGTGAAAATGTATCCGCTGTGCCAGCTTTGCCTTTGGCCAACAATCATGACATCAGAACACACACTAGACTTTTAGTTTATAAAGTGGTGGTAATAGTCCCAACTCTCCTCTATGGCTGTGACTCTAGGTGACCTATCGAAAACATCTGAAAAACCTGGAACGCCAGCACCAGCAGTTTCTTTGGAAGATCCTCAACATAAAGTGGGAGGATCATCACACTAAGGTCAGTGTCCTCACAGAGGCCAACATCGTCAGGGTTGAATTCCTTATTATCCAACACCAGCTGAGGTGGAGCGGGCACTGTGCGCTCACACCTGATGTATGCTTACCAAAACAACTGCTGTATGCCCAGCTCACCAAAGGAGAAAGGAAACTGGGAGGCCAAAAGAAACACTTTAAAAACATCCTTAAGATAAACATCAAGAGATGCGGCATCGACACCAAACACTGGGAGACAGCAGTCCAGGATAGGGATAACTGGTGAAGACTTGTCAAAAAAGGGACGTCCACTTTTGAGGAAAATCACCTCAAGAGATGCGGCATCGACACCACACACTGGGAGACAGCAGTCCAGGATAGGGATAACTGGTGAAGACTTGTCAAAAAAGGGACGTCCACTTTTGAGGAAAATCACCTTGTCCTGATCGCAGGAAAACACCAGAAAAGAAAGGACAGACGACTGTCACACAACAATTTTGGCCCAAGCCTGACTTCCAACACCACCTGCAATGCCTGCCAATGAGTTTGCAGCTCAAGGATTAGATTCCTCACTCGCCAAAGGACCCATAAAAATAAAACCTGTGAAAGAGATCATCCTTGGCCTCGAGGGATCGCTGACGATGATGGATTCAAAGCCATATTTTACAAATAAATTTGTATGTGAACTTGTGCCAACGTGCCTCCCCATTCCTCTCCATTTTAGTGCAACGCTGCTCATTGGTGTGAAATCGCACTGTGTCCTCTGATTGCTCGGCACATTTCTTTTCCTATGAGATAAGTGTACTTGCTGGTGAGTGAAACAGTATCTATTATTGTTTTAAACCAGAGATCCTAATTATTTGAGAAATCTGTTAGAGAGGCTATTTTTTAGATATAGTGTTTGCTGTAATAGCCCACTCATCATGTGGAATAGTGAGCTGTTTGACCATTGCCACCAACCAAAGTGCATGCAATCATACTTCTGAAGTTCTGGCAACCCCATCTTAACTCCAGCCCTCACCTCCCTCCAGTAGCCTGAGTACTACCTAACATCTGGTTCAGATGGTCAGGACTGTACTCAAGAATAATGCTTACTCTCAAGGGTCAGGGGAAGGAATTAGGTGCCCAGCCTGTAGTACAGTCATTATGCCATTTTCTGCTGGCCCTTACTGCACCTCCTCTCATCTTGATACATTCTCTTTCTCCCCTGGGAGGATGAAGATCTAAATGGATCCTAAAATTGCTGCTGTCCTGCTTCAGAAGTAAGTATCTGAAGAAAGAGGCCTGCAGCCTCTTCAACTAGGATTAATTCCTCTGTGGCTTGGTTTCTTAATGAGCTTTTGAGAAGATCTGGAAGGAAGGGAACTTGGTAAAACTTCCAGACTCTATTGCAGACTCTGCTCCCTCGAGCTCCATCTTGTTTCCATCCTGTTGCCCATGCCAGACTCAGGTGTCACTTGGTAGACCATGTTCAATTAGCCACTTTCCTCTCCTTGAGTAGCAGCTGCCTGCAAGTTCGATTCTTGCTGAAAGCTCTCCTCTCAGAAGCTTATCTCTCTGAGGCCTTGTCTACATTGGGAATTTGCCAGGCTTCCAGCAGCTGATGGTCAGCCACTGTGGTGCTGCACTGTTGAAGCTGTTGCCTGCTTGAGAAAGCACGAGGGCTTGGGGTAGGAGAGATTCTTTGTTTCCAGCTGGTTCCTTCCAGCAGTTAGAAATATCAGGACTCAGAAGGAAGGGTTAGAGTTATTCAGCACACCATAGGAAGAGGAAGGTCGTATTCCTGGTAAGACCAGACAATTCCAAACCAAGGATTTTGAGCTTGTTTCCTTTGTATTGGAACTTTCGCATCAAGGAATTCTACTCTCACATAAGAATGTGTCTGCTTTCCCTCTTGACCTGGATATTGAGAAGATTAAGAGCTCATGGAAAGCTTTAGACTTTAAAACTGAGCTACACAAATTGCAGGTGCTCCCCAGGGACTTCTGTGACTCATAAGCTACTCTCCAGAAGATTGATTCAGCTATTTTATTTAATCAGAGTATTTACACTGCCTCCATCCCTGTGCTATCTCACCAGCATGGTCATTGCAATGGGCTTCCTTTTTCTAAAATTCCCTTTTTTTTTTTTTTTTTTTTAAACACTTTTAAAATATTACTGAACTGCTGATTCCCTAATCTGGCTTTTTAATGTCAAGTGTGTTGGATCAGAGAGTGCTGCTTTTGAACCTGCTCTGGGATCCAGAGGTATAACTGGTAAAGGCCCCTCAGATTTCCATTGAAATAAAATGGAAAATGCTGATGCAGTAAAACCTTTCTATACTTGTCACTAGGGTTTTATGTGACTGAAGCATATGGAGTAAACTAAAATGTCTAAATACCATATTTATAGGCTGGTTATGGCTGTACTGAAAAACTTATTTATTGTATGCTGAATAATTTGTCATGGAGGGATGAAAATACTAGTCAAATAACATATGACTGCTTGGCCTTGCTGCAGATACCACTCTCCACAGCATGTCTTCTAACCCTCTGATCAGAGCACATCTGCTTGGTACAGTGTCATCAGCCAGTGCTCTCACGTGGGATCCTGATGTTGCTAACAGTGATACAGCAGAACTGATGTTAATAATGGGAAATATTTCAAAAATGAGCCTGATGTAGACAGGACTGTAATTTCTGATTGTTTAATTTTTTACATGATCTTGGTGGCCACATTGCTGGGTGTTGCAGACCAAATGACTCAGCCACCTTGACTGTCGTCCTGCTATGCCCCCACTCTTCTACAGCTGCTAGTTTTGATATTAAATTTGGCAGGATTAGTCTTCACTGATGCTCATAAAAAATTCATACTGGTGTAGAAAGCTATTTCTATGATATAATTATGAAGAGCCAAAAAATTAGCTATTGAGATATTAAATGGATTTAGTAGGGAGCTTATTGAAACACTGCTTAGCTGCTCGGCTGCGTCACATGACCTCCCTACACATTCAGTTTGAAGGCAAAACCATGCTGACGTGATATTACACTGTTGTTCAAGGGGGCTTACAAAAATTCAGTAAAACTTGACTGCAGGAATCCTACATGAATGTTTGGCTTTAAAGACAAATTAAAAAGGGCTCCAGGAGTCCTTCTGAATGTTATGTTACTTTCTGACAACATACATGAAGGATTTGGGGATTTTGCAGTATGGTCCAAATATAATAGTGTGGTGCGCTGGACATCATAGATTCATTTTGGTTAACAGGAAAATCTTTCATATAGCTTTCTAAGTATTAACCATTCTAATCTGTTCGAAGGAACAAGTTTAGAATCAGGGGATGCTATAGCACATTCCATCTCAAGTGATACACTTGTACTTCAGAACAAACAGATTGTTTTCACTTCATTAAGTAATGATGAAGTTTTTAACTGAGCTCAGAAAGCCTGTATCTTAATATCTGTTAGATTTGTCCCCTTCGTGCTACAGCAATGGAAAAAGTCTTTTAAAAAAGTTACTAGAGAAGATTATTCCTGTTGAAAAATAGTTCACAAAAGGCAGATCAAGGAATCATAGAATATAGGGTTGGAAGAGACCTCAGGAGGTCATCTAGTCCAATCCCCTGCTCAAAGCAGGGCCAACACCTACTAAATCGTCCCAGCCGGGCTTTGTCAAGCCGGGCCTTAAAAACCTCTAAGGATGGAGATTCCACCACCTCCCTAGGTAACCCATTCCAGTGCTTCACCACCTTCCTAGTGAAATAATGTTTCCTAATATCCACCCTAGACCTCCCCCACTGCAACTTTTTTATTTTTATATATATATAAAATATATATATATGTGTTTATATATATACACACACACCTATCTCATAGAACTGGAAGGGACCCCGAAAGGTCATTGAGTCCAGCCCCCTGCCTTCACCAGCAGGACCAAGTACTGATTTTGCCCCAGATCCCTAGGTGACCCCCTCAAGGATTGAACTCACAACCCTGAGTTTAGCAGGCCAATGCTCAAACCACTGAGCTATTCCCTTCCCCCCCACCCATTGAGACTATTGCTTCTTGTTCTGTCATCTGCCACCACTGAGAACAGCTGAGCTCCATCCTCTTTGGAACCCCCCTTCAGGTAGTTGAAAGCTGCTATCAAATCCCCCCTCACTCTTCTCTTCTGCAGACTAAATAACCCCAGTTCCCTCAGCCTCTCCTCATAAGTCATTTGCCCCAGCCCCCTGATCATTTTAGTTGCCCTCCGCTGGACTCACTCCAATTCGTCCACATCCCTTCTGTAGTGGGGGGGGGGGCCCAAAACTGGACACAGTACTACAGATGAGGCCTCATCAATGCCGAATATAGAGGAATAATCACTTCCCTCGATCTGCTGGCAATGCTCCTACTAATACAGCCCAATATGCCATTGGCCTTCTTGGCAACGAGGGCACACTGCTGACTCATATCCAGCTTCTCATCCACTGTAATTCCCAGGTCCTTTTTTGCAGAACTGCTGCTTAGCCAATCGGTCCCCAGCCTGTAGCGGTGCATGAGATTCTTCCTTCCTAAGTGCAGGACTCTGCACTTGTCCTTGTTGAACCTCATCGGATTTCTTTTGGCCCAATCCTCCAATTTGTCTAGGTCACTCTGGACCCTATCCCTACCCTCCAGTGTATCTACCTCTCCTCCGAGCTAGTGTCATCTGCAAATTTGCTGAGGGTGCAATTAATACCATCATCCAGATCATTAAGATCTGGCCCCAGGCCAGACCCCTGGGGCACTCTCCTTTATACCAGCTGCCAACTAGACATTGAGCAGTTAGTCACTACCCGTTGAGCCCGACAGTCTAGCCAGCTTTCTATCCACCTTATAGTCCATTCATCCAATCCATTCTTTTTTAACTTGCTGGCACGAATACTGTGGGAGACAGTATCAAAAGCTTTGCTAAAGTCAAGATATATCACATCCACTGCTTTTCCCATATCCCAGATCCTTCAAGAAAGGGTAAACATCACAGGAAAATAACATGGTATTAAATTGTAAACACTCTATTAGTTCAGGACCAAGACCTTATTCGCTCTGATATTCACTTCACTGTTTGTGTTACCTTTGCAAGTTTGTACCCTACAGAAAAATGAAGTACCTTACCCAGTGGGTGTTAAAGTGGATCATGTGTGACAAACTCAAAGGCGACGCAAAAGTATGAGTACCAACCTCAGGGCAGACTGTTAAAAACCAGGGCACAAACCCCAAACTAATTGCGAGTTCCAAGCTTAGATTCACCAACCATCTGCACTAAGTGCCAACTCTTCAGAGACTTTAACAGCCTCAACACAGAGTCACAGACTGTCCCCTTGGGTACTCCAGTCTGTCTTGCCACCCAAGTGAGTGTATCGTTATGATCGATGGCCCCTTACACCAAAAATCACAGCAATATTCAAGTTACTCCTAATCCCAGAGGACCAGTCACTTCACGTCAGTTGCACTTTAGGTCTCAAACCAAAGACAGTGTTTGTAGCTAACCCCATAGTAACCTATGTTAAGATTTATTAAAGAAGAGAAGGAAATTAGATTGTTATTGACAAGGTTAAATCAAGTAAACATAGACACACAAATAAGTTACAGTAATATAGGCTTCTATCATCAGCAAGCTCTATTTGTCCTTTAGGGCTAACCCAGGCTAGGCAGCCGGGGATCTCTTGCTTATTCCTAGAAACACCTTCCTCCCCCATGGTCAGGGCCGGCTCTAGGCACCAGCAAAGCAAGCAGTTGCTTGGAGCGGCAAATTTGCAGGGGCGCAAGAATCCAGCATGGGAGCTGAGAACCAACAGGGGGTTCTGGGAGCTGTAGTTCCTGGTTAGCTCCCTGCCTATAGAGCCAGCCCTGGAGCAGAGAAAGAACTACATTTCCCAGCATTCCCTCGGCCGCAATTAACAGGAAAGGGAGGGGGAAGGAGTGTGGAACTGAAACCTCATGCTGCAGCTTGCTGTGAATGGTAGGGACAGAGCCAGCTCTAGGTTTTTTGCCACCCTCCACCCCAGCCCTGGGCTCCCCCCGCACCTCCGTGTTGCCCCAGCCCTGGACTCTCCCCCGGCCACACCCCCTGCCGCCCCAGCCATGGCCCCCACCTGCACTCCCCTGCTGCCCCAAGCCCTGGGCTCTTACACACACACACACACACACACACACACGCATCCGCACCTCCTGCCGCCCCAGCCCTGGGCTCTCCCCCAAAGAAAGAATTGGGTGGACTAAATGGACGGTGCACCTCTCTATCTGAAGCCTAGCAAGGGAGGTACGTGGATCCCGCTAGAATTTAAAATGAAAAGTAAGGGAGGGGAGTCTCTACTAGGACCTGGGCAGCTTTAGATACAGTACCAGGCACGTAGGAGGATTTACACTTCTGAGCCATGGAAGCAGAAATTGACTTTTCTTTTCCAGATTTAGCTAATATTCAGAAAGGGAATCTAGCACCTGCCTTCCAGATTTGAACACCCTCAAAATTCAGGAGTGCTCAAGCTCAATTTGGGCAGCTGTTACTTCATTTCTCCCAAATCAAATATACTGATCCACTGTAACTTGCTGTAGAAAAAGTAGAATAAATTGAGCAAGAAATGCTTCCCAGTGGTTATTAGCACTGGAATTACTATTTTCAACAGCCATTGCCTTTTTTTGTTGTTGTTGTTGTTTTTTGTTTTTTGTTTTTTTTTTTAGTTTGTTTTATTTGTTTAAAAGGAAGACTGTGACATTGCATTGGCAAATTCCCCATAGAAACAAAGAATGGAACAAAAGAATAATAAAGGCACCTCAACTTTTCCTCATTTATGTAGGACAGTCTTATAATATGCATCCAGATATCCTCCAGTCACACAAGCTGAAAATTGTTCCACTTTACTGCAGTTCTATAACCATATGGGAACCAATCCTGTCTGTGTTCTGTGCACATCCAAAATTCCTGCTGAATGACCCGCCCTGGGAGCGAGTTACCAGTGACCCAGGGCTGGGCGACAGGAGGGTGCAGTTGATGGCGGGGTAGGGGGGGGAGAGAGAGAGCCCAGGGCTGGCGGGGGCGGGCAGCCAAACATTTTTTTGCTTGGGGCAGCAAAAAACCTAGAGCCGGCCCTGCCCATGGTGACAGGTTTCAGAGGGGTAGCCATGTTAGTCTGTATCAGCAAAAAGAACGAGGAGTCCTTGTGGCACCTTAGAGACTAACAAATGTGTTACTCCTCGTTCTTCCTCCTCCCCCAGAATCCAAGCAGCATAGAGATAGCTAGTTCCTTTTGTTTGGGGTCTTTATTCCCCTGCTGCCCTGTGCTCTGAGCTGCAAACTCAGCTGCTGGGAGGAGTCCGCTTGCATGACTCCTCTTCATGGGGAAGAGAGCAGAAAAATAATCATAGAACCATAGGGTTAGAAGGGACCACAAGGATCATCTAGTCCAGTGGTTCTCAAACTTTTTTTTTCGTGGACCACTTGAAAATTGCTTGGCGGACCACTTAATGATCTTTCCAAATGTTGTTTGTGCCATTCTGAGCTGGGGCTGGGAAGAAGGGGGGTCTCTCCCTTTCTCCCCTACCACAGCAGCCCCCGAGCGGGGGCTGGGAAGGAGGAGGGTCTCTCCCCCGCCACAGCAGCCACAGAGCTGAGGCTGGGAAGGAGGGCCATCTCTCCCCAGCAGCTGCAGCCCTGGAGCTGGGGAGGGTCACCTCTTTCTCTGGCTACCGCAGCCCTGCACGTCCCAAATTCCCCCCACCCCCTCTTCTCACCCCACTGACCCCTCCCACCTACCCACTTTTTCCCCCAAGGCCACCGCCTCACCTTACATGTGCATCTTTTCCAGGGTCCAGGCACCTAATTAGTGGAGCCATGCCTGTGCGCCTCCACCAATTAGGTGGGTGGCCCTTGATTCTCTCATGTGCAGCCGCCCAGGCTCGCACCTTAGAGGGAACTATCCGCGGACCACCTGAATGGAGCTCGTCGACCACTGGCGGTCCACAGACCACAGTTTGAGAACCTCTGATCTAGTCTAACCCCCTGCCAAGATGCAGGATTTGTTTTGTCTAAACCATCCAAGACAGTTAGCTATCCAGCCTCCTTTTGAAAACCTCCAGTGAAGGATCTTCCACGACCTCCCTACGCATCTGTTCCATTGTCCTACTGTTCTTACAGCTAGGAAGTTTTCCTGAGATTTAATCTAAATCTGTATGCTGTCGTTTGAACCCATTGCCTCTTGTCCTGTCTTTAGTCTTTTTGTTGATGGGTTCTCAATTCATATGTAGGCCATTTCCAGTTACAAGATCCAACTGTAGGCCATCTGATATCGACGAGTCTCCTTTTTTGGGAGAGGTGTAACAATTTCTGTAGAAGAGCAGCTCTTCACACTAATGTCGCCATATGGTCACAGAGGCTCACAGTACAACTGCTCAAATATTGCAGATATTAGAACACAGATATTAGAAATAAGATTAATGCATGTGGCAACTGACCAGCATTCAATAGAATCCAAACATTAAAGTCTTTCTTGTATATAAGCACTCAATAGATGTATAAAAGTGGAGAAAATAGGACAGGGGAATCTTGGGAGTTCTGAGTTTTAAGTGGATCCTGAAGGAAGCGAGGAATTAATGTGCGTTTAACCTATACTGTTGCATTTTTGTTTTTAAGGTGGTGGCTTCTGCTTAATATCTTAAAGTAATACTTACACATATTCTGGATATCAAATAGCAAGACTAGTAAACAGCAAGTAGAGACCTGATTTCAGTTTTATTTCCTTAATTTTTGTGGAAAATGAAAAGACTTAGGAGTACAAAGTCTGTATTTGCCCATAGCTTTAGATATTGAGATGCATTCTAAACAATTGAATTCTTCCTTAACAGAAGGCAGGAGTCAGAAATACGAGGTACACCTTCAGTTTGAGTGGAGCAGTCATTTTGAAGGTAGTGATGCCACTGTGAAAAGCACAAACAGTACTGTATGTTCCAGAGATGGTCTGGAGACTTCCTTATTCCCATGTGTGTATACATGTATAGCTATATGTAATGCACCCATTGGTAGGTGATCACGTTTCTGCCATGAGTGAGATTTTATTATTGCAAACAAAAAAGCAGGAACATCTGTGTACCGGTTTCTGAGACTCAAGTCTTGTCCATCATTGCATTATTGTTTTAAAGCCAGTCCTCAGGAGATCCTCCACATACTCTCACTGTTCTTTAAAGTTAGTGACAACTTGAAGGTAGCACACTTGCAATATTTTTTCTTTCCTGAGCTCTGTCTCATCTGTTTGGCTTCAGCAGCTGAGCAGGGAGGCTTAACTCTTCTAAGGGAGTAAATAGTTCATTTTGGGCCTAATTTTTGTTCTTTATGTATCTGAGTAGCTATTAGAATCTTTAGGGCATCTGGTCATTGGCAGGAAGTGAAGGGGAACCGTGACAGATGTTGCTCTCCAGACTGACCATAGACCCAAGCCACCACTACAGGTGGCTGAAAGCTCCTTGGAATAGGTGCTCCTGTTGCATATGTATATGACAATTTCTTAGGAAAAGAAATACCTGTAGTATTGTGGTGTCTCTTAAATGGAACCAGAAGCTTATTTTTAAGGTACGCCTCTCCCTCGTTATAACGCTGTCCTCGGGAGCCAAAAAATCATACCGTGTTATATTGAACTTGCTTTGATCCACCGGAGTGCGCAGCCCCGTCCCCCTGGAGCACTGCTTTACCGTGTTATATCCGAATTCGTGTTATATCGGGTGGCGTTCTATCAAGGTAGCGGTGTATGTCATTTTTGAGGTGGTCAACCTTGAGCCCTCTTCGTTTACAAAGTGTCTCTCTTACTCCCTGTCTCCATCTCACCCAAAATTGCTAAATATTTAGCTTGTCCATTTAGTCTCTTGAAACTGAAATTGTAACAGCATTTAATGACACTGGCGTTTGCTTTCTAAATCCTTTGTTTACAACTACAAACAATTTCCCTTTCTGTGGATTTTTGGAAACATAAAGATACTACAAAAGAGGCAAATCTGATTCTTAACACTTAAACAAAGCTGAACTGTTTCTCTCTGCTATTTAGGTCATGCCTTCTTTAAAGCCAGTCTTTGGTGTGCTACTTAGTGCTTCTGTTTCTCTCCTCCTAACATTGAATCTTGGTGCATTGTACTATTATGTAATGGATTGTAACGTAGCAAAGTAATAAACCGCTTTCTTCTGGCACTAAGTTAGTGTCTTTAAGGAACGTTGATCTTTATTAATCTTAAGCAGTTTAGAGGTGAAGTAAGGTTAGTGTCAGGCAATGGGATGAATGGTTGAGTATTTTAAAAGCATAAAATGCTGAGAAACTTCAACTCCTACCGAATCTACCTGTTTACATAGATCTTTTATGCAGGGAACATATTTAATCTTTGCTCCAAAGACTGCACTGGCTCCTATTAAGTTTATGGGTGAAATTGGATGGATTTTTTTTTTTAATCTGTTAAAACAAGTAGGTTTTGGCCCTGGATATTGCAGATCTTTATGCTGTACCTTTAAATTTGATTCCAATTGGGTCTCTTGCGTGGATGATTCCTAGTACTGTATGATTGGAAGCAGGGTGGTGGTGTTGGAAGACACTCCACCCTGGAATTTGCTTTATGTGTTTGGTCCAGTTTCCTTTTTCCAAGTCTGATGCCACTATAAGACCCATTTTCTCTCGCAGGTGAGGTGGGAGGGGTTGGTTTGTTCTTGAGGTGTGGGAGTTTTTTAGTGTCTCAGCATAAAGTGATATTTGAATAATAATTCTGTGCTTTTATTAATATTGTGATGTGTGTTGTGTGGTTGTGCACTTAAAGCAGTTTAGGTAGATGTCATGTATAATCTGAAAAACTGCATGTGTTTATACTGTAATGTACTGAGGACAAATATGCCTTTCATATAAGTATAAAAGTTACATGAAACCAGTTTCCTTCTACAGTTTATTTTTGCCTGTGATCATATATCATGAACCAGCCTTTGAATTGATATATGAAAGTCATGTATTTTTATGACATCTGAGTGAGGCACCTGGAAAGGACAGTTACGAACAGTAGGTAGGCCCCTTGTGAATTGAGGACTCACTCCATTGTTCTGATGCCCCAATGCCAGAGTGTTCATTTCAGGAGTTTGGTGTTGGCTGCATAAGGTGTCAACTGAGGACAAGAATTAGCACTCTGGGTACTCTGCTTCCTTTCTCTTCCTCCTCCCCAAAGATTGCTCTAGTTCTTTCCTGTGTACTCTCTTCCCCATCCACATGCCCTTGATAGGTAAAATGGGGACCAAAATAGTCAAAGGATTAATTAGGTGTTTGGTTTTAACAGATTTTCATTGTTTAGACAGTTCAATAACAGGGCTTTTTCAATAATTCCATCTGATATTTTCAATTTTCTCCTTGGTCTTTTGGCAACATATGATTAACTGAGGAACTATGTTTGCCCTGTGTGATAATTATCATCACCTGCAGGGCTTGCCAGTGTTTGTTTACAAGTATACACACACCTCTGTCCACTACTCCTCCATAAAACAGAACATTTGAATTTTTTTCACTTCTAACAACTGATTCTTCCGCCTATCCATTTGTTTGTGTTGCTGCATGTTTGAAGTCGTTGGCAATTAGAGATTATCAAATAACAGGCTGAAATAGAATTATTCAATCAAAGATTAACAATCAGTGTTTAGTATAGCACTATCCAGAATACAGAAAGAAGACATACTTTACCACTTGATGTAGGTGAAGAAAAGGTAGTTTGGTCCCTTTCTCTGTACTTGGTGACTGTTAATTCCCAATCTAACTCCCCAAACCTCTGAGACAGAGAAATTCCTTTTTGGAAGGAAAATACTTCCCATGATTAATTTTACTATGACCTGTTCTGACTTTTTTTTACCTAACTATTGATGGAATTTCCTTATGATATCTTTAGGGTGCATGATTGATAAACTAAAGAGGATTCTAATCTGGTCGTTATTACTGACAGCTGTGACAACTGCCAGTTCTTACTGAGTTAACATAAACATCTTTCAGTGGATCCTTATTTTATCCATTACAGAAGACATCTGCAATAACAAGTACCTCTTATCAATCAAACAACATAACTAAATCTTAGGCACCCCTCATCAACCACCCACTCTTGTTTATACATATTTCCGTACTTTGGTCTTTTTCCTAGACATATATTTCCCCACATATTTGGAGGTGCCAGCCATAATAAAGTATAGCCCAATATTGGGTCACGTGAATACGGTCACTCACAGGTTAAAAACCGGCACTCTGGCCTTCAAATTCAAACTCACCCTTTGCTGATATAAAGATTCTGGGAGAAAAGTTAATATGCAAATAAATTTAATATACAAGAAAAATAGGACTGAAAAGGTTAATATTTACTACCAATGTGGCAATGGGAATTTGTTTTCCTGTGGCTGTTATCATATGAGGTCCTAATTAATCACTGTGTCTTTTTCTTTGTTACATAGATTTATTTTTTCTAAGATGTTTTTCATTTTTACCCATTTGCAGGCACAAAGCAAACAGACTCTCGTGAAAATTGGTTCCTAACGTCAGAGGAATTTGAAGTATGGAACAGCTTATACAAACTAAAAGAAAGTGATGGAGTCAAAGAACCAATATTGTCTCAAAGTCACTTTGAAACTTTAGAAAATATGGAGGAAATAGCAGTAAGTTCAACCTTAATGTAATGTCACTAGAAGACCCAGAAGAAATTACAGAAGTGAATCTCTGCCATTGATTTTTGGATGTGTTTTTCCTTAATATTATAATTGATCTGATAATTTTACAGTGTAGAAATTATTGTAATATTATAGAGAAATCTGAACTACTTCTGCTGTGGTGATGCCAGATGCTGACAGAATATTACCTAATGAGTTTCCCAGACCAAGATTCTTCTTCATATATTTGAGAACAATTCAAAGAAATCCTTTGACAGGGAAAATAACCCCAAAGACTTCTGGGTAGTGAATAAAATTAATTACAAAGATTCTAAGGAAGCCTATCTAAAAATACAATTTAAGGACCTTCTGATATCTATATATGAGAGAACCGGGGAATTGTAATCCAGGATTGTTCGGCATGTGAGCTTTTTCTAATATCTGAAACCCACTTCCTGTAAATTAAAATATTTGTAGAATATTGTCATGTCTCCTGCTGCTATTATAGGCATAGGAAACTTATTTCTGTTGGATACAAACAACTTGTGTTAACACTTCCAAAAGTTATATACACTCCTTTGTAAAAAGGAGACTATATCCTCAGTGATGATGATCAGTAATTATGGGTATTTTGAAACCCCTCTGTTAACTTAGAGAAGGCAAGACTCCTACTCAGTGGGCTCTTTCTTGATGCAAAAGAATAAATAGGGATCCCCATCTGTCACTTCACATTTTAGATCCGCATGCTTTGTGCATGACAAATGGCAATAGTTACGGGTTTCTTTTGGTTACTTGGAAAGTAGTACAGAATACATAGTTCAGACTAAAAGCAGAGAATATTTCCTTTTATTAAACCAGACATATCTCCCTTATAACAATAAGTTTATTGGCCTTCTCTTTTGTTCAGGACATTTGAGGGTGGTTTCCATAGAGAACTGGGACTCTATTTGTTTTAGAGTGGTAGCCGTGTTAGTCTGTATCAGCAAAAACAATGAGGAGTCCTCTGATTCATCTGATGAAGTGGGTTTTAGCCCACGAAAGCTTATGCCCATATAAATTTGTTAGTCTCTAAGGTGCCACAAGGACTCCTCATTGTTTCTGTTTGTTTTGTGAACCAATTGCATGATTGAAATCTTCATGTTAATATTTATTTGAAACTGCAGGCGTCTCGAGTGGAAGGAACTCGTGAACTTTCCCTATCTGAGTGGAGACTTTGGCAGAATCGTCCCTTTCCTACCTATCTGGTTGACCACTCGGATCGTTGCTACCATTTTATTAGTGTTATGGAAATGATAGAACTGATGAGACATGAAGAGGTAGGCTCTTTGAGTTACTACGTTTGACTATGTATGCAAGCATAGATATGCATCAACTGCATAATAATAATAAAAAAAGCAAATTCTAATATGTTTAAGAGCTTATCCACATTAAAATTCATGGAGGTGAGCATGAAATTCCTTGTGTGCGCACTCTTATTCCACACTGAGTACCTTTTTGCAATTTAGATGAAGAAGTGGGTTAATCTAAACCGCAATAGCCGTTTAGGTTAATACTGAGTGATAGCTATACTGCATTAGCTTTTCCCAGCCTTTTCCGCGCGTAGACAAGCCCAAATAGTGCTTTAGTCTCTCTATCTTTGTCAGTCAAGATGAAAGGAGGAAAAAAATGTATGTAGTTTTTAAAGATGGCATAGTGGCCAAGCAAATATTCACAAAACTGAACATCTTAAAATATCCCTCACTTGCAGTCTTTTATTTTCAAATGTTTATACTGAGCTATTGAACTGTTGTTTAAAAGGTGTTTGTTTTTTTCTGCAGAATGTTATGACATAAGTTTATTCTAGTTTTAATAACTATCTTTATCCAGGTATCACTTTTCAGAAAACCCACAATAAGAGAACTAAACACATACCAAGGGACCAACATAATAACAAAATCACAAAAAGGGACACTACCAATCTTCCAAGAACATTAAAATTTTAGAAGTACTTGCATATCACTTGCATGTATTAAATGCACTTATGTGACAATGATGAATTTGTGTATCTCATACAAGCACTGAAAATATACTTCAGGAATATCTTTCAAAAAGTGCTCTAATTATCACAGTATAAAATACTAAAAGAAAGCCAGAACCTTCTCCGTTGGGTTTTAAATGGTAAGAGCTAGGTCAAGAGTACACCAATCAAATATACAGGGATGAAAATTAATTTGGGAATGTTATTGATTTCCTTAGATTGTCATTGATTGGTGGCATTTAAGTGTTTATAGTAAAATGCATTTGTAGGTGAGAATTACGTACAGATAGATGTATCAACAAAGTTTGAAGATTTTAATTGGACATTATTCTGCATTTTCCTCCAGTTTAGCTTCAGCATAATCCATAAATGTTGCTCTTCGGTGTGCTGAAGTTTTCTAGGTCATCAGAATCTGTTTCTTAGCTGCCAAAGTTTCTTGAACAGCCACAGTTAATCATTGGGAGAGAATAGAGACATTTCAGTTGCATTTCTTGCCAGGAAAGTGAGTTAATGGTAAATTATAAATAGACATTTTAGGGCCAGCTTAATCTTTTCCATTTCAGCCTAGAACACTAGAAGTCTAAAGCCCTTCTAGAGCATGGGTTCTCAATCTGGAGTCATGAACATATTGTTAAGTGGGAGAAGGCTCATAAGGTAGTTGTGGTATAGGGAAGGACGGGGGTCATGGTGTAGATGATTTTATAAATGCTGTTCTACTGTATAATCATGACTGTACATTTTGATTGTGGCATTTTGAGGATTAATTTCCTATTTATTTTATTTAAATACAAAATATGCTTATGCAGTGCTGTAGGTGCCCTAATTTATGAGTATTGCAACAAAAACCCAGCAGCAATAAAATAATTCAAATAGGAACTCTGCCAGACATCATCTAAGAAGCATATCCACAGCCCTCTCCAAAAACCCTGTCAAATTGATTTCAGAGTGGTAGCCGTGTTAGTCTGCATGCATCTGATGAAGTGGGTTTTAGCCCATGAAAGCTTATGCCCAAATAAATTTGTTAGTCTCTAAGGTGCCACAAGTACTCCTCGTTCTTTTTATCAAATAGATATTTTTTGCGACATGCCTGGAAGGTCACTGGATGCAGGCCATTTCAGATGAAGCAAGTCCCAGAATCTTGGGGTCTTCACAGAGAGCGGTCTTCTAGCAGCCCTCTCTTTTGACCAGGGTGGCTCAGGGAGAGAGTCAATCCCTCAGGTAGGCTGGACCTAGGCCAGTTAGGAATTCATAGGTAGAGCCTCGTGTTTTTCGCAAATATGAGAAAACATGAAATAATACTTTTTTTTTAAAAAGTATAAAATGAAATAGAATAAAATGCTGCTCAGGTTTCATAGAATATCAGGGTTGGAAGGGACCATCTAGTCCAACCTCCTGCTCAAAGCAGGACCAATCCCCAACTAAATCATCCCAGCCAGGGCTTTGTCAAGCCTGACCTTAAAATCCTCTAAGGAAGGAGATTCCACCACCTCTCTTGGTAACCCATTCCAGTGCTTCACCACCCTCCTAGTGAAAAAGTTTTTCCTAATATCCAACCTAGACCCCACTGCAACTTGAGACCATTACTCCTTGTTCTGTCATCTGCTACCACTGAGTACAGTCTAGATCCATCCTCTTTGGAACCCCTTTCAGGTAGTTGAAAGCAGCTATCAAATCCCCCCTCATTCTTCTCTTCTGCAGACTAAACAATCCCAGTTCTCTCAGCCTCTCCTCATAAGTCATGTGCTCCAGCCCCCTAATCATTTTTGTTGCCCTCCACTGGACTCTTTCCAATTTTTCCACATCCTTCTTGTAGTGTGGGGCCCAAAACTGGACACAGTACTCCAGATGAGGCCTCACCAATGCCGAATAGAGGGGAATGATCACGTCCCTCGATCTGCTGGCAATGCTCCTACTAATACAGCCCCAAATGCCCAAGGTTTGCCTGGGCTGCCTGTCCAGCCTGGCGGGGGTGGCTGAACTTTAGTGATTGGCATTGCAATCTGATGAAAAGGGTTGCAGCACTGCTCAGGTTTGACTTGGCGGCTCCTCCGTCATCCCAGCGGGATAAAATGAAATTCCCTAAAAATAAAATGAAAGATTATAATAGAAAAATAATTTCATGGGGTTCTATTTAAAGGTTGTAGCCAACACCTTAAAATTCACCTAGAGACCTATAGGCAGCCATTGCAGAGCCTGGAGCGCTGGTGTCACCTGGTGACAGTGAGATGCCCACTCAATAACCATGCCACTATGTTCTGCACCAGCTTTAATCTCTAGTTTGACTTTAAGGAGTAGCCCCATGTACAGTACATTGCAGTAGTCCAATCTTGAGGTAACAAAGGCATGGATAACTCTGGCACGGTTTGTATCTGAAAGGAAGGCTTGCAACCTTTAACCAGCCATAGATGGTTAAAAGATGACTAGCTCACAGCTATAATTTGATTGTTTAACAGCAGCAAGAGGCCTGGAAGGAATCACCCTAAGTTGCAAAACCTGGTAACAAATGGTAGATTCACTCCCTCATCACAGGAGTTGATATTGCCTATACCATGTCCTGAGGTTGGTTCCCCCCATCCCACCATCATCACCTCAGTTGTGAACAGGTGGGGTTACAGAATGACCTCCTGCAGCACCCTGCATCTGAGCTCTTCAGGAAGAGGAGCAATCACAACTACCCATCGAGATCTCTGAGAGAAAAAAATGAAGCCAATTAAAGGCAGCCCAGTCTGTTCCTGCCAAGGTCCGCAAGCAAGTCAGCAACGTCTTACGATAAACGGTATTGAAAATAGCTGATTAATCTAATACTGACATGGACACCTAGTCTTCATCCACTGTCAGGAGGAGATTGTTGACCAGTGCAGTCTTTGTGCCAAAGCCAGGTCTGTATCTTGATTAACGAGGGTCAAGAAGATCAAAGGCATCTCCCTACAACCTTCTCCACAGTCTTACTGTGATGCTCTGTACCTCGGGGGAACACCCAGGACCCCCATGTTCATCCTTGTAAAATGATTGTGTGGTATCCAATGCAAAGTTTGTCATGTCGGGTGTCTTCGGAAGGCTCATGATGCACTGAGTAATGTTGTTATAGTAATGTTATAGGTTGTAATTTCATGTATATAGTTATGAGTCTGAAAATGTGTCCTCGTGGCTTAAAGCAAGCCCAGAAGAAAACTCTCCAAGAGCAGAGAGACAGTTCACACCTCATCAGGGCATGTATGGGACAAACCCAGCCCAGCCTCACAGGAACAAAGGACGCTGGCCTAGACAACACCCCACCCCCTTCCTTTGGTCAGTTTGGGACTGCGATAAGGTAATGCTCACCTGACTCTGAAGGGGCGGGGGCAAAGCCAAGAGGGGAAAAAGGACATGATAAAAGGGAGAGACATTTGTCTCTTCCTCTCTCTTCCACCTCCATCTACAGACATCACCAAGCGACTGAAGCGCTGAACAAAAGGGAGAACCTGGCTGAAGGGCAACCAGCCAGCCTGTGGTGAGAAGTATCTAAATTTGAAAGGGCACTGAAAGTGTTAAGATCAGCTTAGAATGCGTTTTGCTTTTATTTCATTTGACTAAATCTGACTTCTTGTGCTTTGACTTATAATCACTTAAAATCTATCTTTGTAGTTAATAAATCTGTTTGTTTATTCTACCTAAAGCAGTGCGTTTGGTTTGAAGCGTGTGAGAGACTCCCCTTGGGATAACAAGCCTGGTACATATCAATTTCTTTGTTAAATTGACGAACTCATATAAGCTTGCAGCATCCAGCAGGCATAACTGGACACTGCAAGACGGAGGTTCCTAGGGTTGTGTCTGGGACTGGAGATATTGGCTGGTGTCATAGAATCATAGAATATCAGGGTTGGAAGGGACCTCAGCAGGTCATCTAGTCCAACCCGCTGCTCAAAGCAGGACCAATCCCCAACTAAATCATTTGGTTGCACAATCCAAGGAGCAGCTTACATGACAGAGGCTGTGCGTGAACAGCCCAGGATTGGGAGTTCTCACAGCAGAGCATGGTAAAGCTGGCTCCCAGAGTCAAGGATTGGAGTGACCTAGCAGATCACCGGTCCGGATAACACCAGGGGAATGTCACACTTACTCAAGAAGGGAAGATGCGATGCTGGCTGAAATTTAACTAAACAATCAGTATCAAGTGATGATTTTTTTGAGCAAAAACCAGACTAATGTTTCTTTCAAAGTAATAGGCAACCTGCCCTTTCTGAGAACCATTGACAGTCTTCTCAAGCCAGGGATCCAGTACTTCCTAACTGGCCTTCCCCAGCCAAGAAGTATATGGATCCCATGCACAGATTTTAGAATGAAGTTCTCTCAGCACCTCCTTTACCGTGGTGATCATCGCTGATTGAAACTAGCAGGAAAGATGAGGCCCTGGTCCCTGAGGCCTTGCCCTGTCTCACCATAGAAGCAGACAGCCCATTCCTAAACTGATCAGTCTTCTCTGCAAAATAACACATTTTCTTGCAGTGGGGTGGGCTCAGATCAGCTACTGAGCTCAGGCAGTCTGGCTTTACCGGGCTCTACCACCCAAAACAAATCTGCTGTGTAAGATTTTGTGGATGCTATGGTGGAGGAAAACGACTTTTTTTGCTTCCTCCCTGGCCGCACAGCATAAGAATTTTCAAAGCTTTCTGCTGCAACTAGTCAGCCTTGGCATGAGACTTATGCCACTGCTGGTCTAACTGTCTTCCCTCCTGTCTCATTTGCTGCAGATCATCAGTAAGTCAGGGTGACCTGTGAGAATAAAGCTAGCAAACAGGCACATCTTGTATAATTATGTAGTGTGGGGTAGCTGCAGAGTGAAGATCCTTTGTGTATAAAACGTTTTAAAGAAAAAGCCATGTATAAAACCACCTGTGGTGGTGAGAATACCACTTGCCTTAGCTCTGTAAGCCAACTCCATCATGAATCTGGAATGTATGACAGATAACATTTCACTAAGAGATTTCAAAATTTATGGTGAAGCCTGCCCTCTAGCAACCTCAGTTTCTCAGAGGTGCACCCACCCTGATTGCTAATGATCTGTGCTGGGCGTTCATTCTTTTGTCTGTCGTTCTTTTTCTTTTCTTCTTGAGTGATCTTGAAGGGATAATGACAGATAAACAGAATTAGAACTAGGAGCTGAGCTTGGAGACACAGAGTTCCATATTTCTCAGGTCAAAGCAGGCGTAGTCCTACTAGCCATGGTAGCTGCGCCGCTCCTTGCTTCTGGGGAGGTGGGGTACTAATGCTAACTCTTCTGGTTTTATTTTAGGAGAGAAGATTGTTATAATCTTAATAATCAGTAAGAATCTTTCCCTTAATCTTCATTGTAGCTGCATCTACGTCTTAAGGCTTGGTTAGCTGTGGCAGTAGCAGAGACATATTTATACATGGGATTCAGGCAGCACTTTGAGAACTAAACCGTTCATCCAAGCAGCAACGGCAGGGATGTGGAGTTCAGAGCCGATAATAGGTCAGCATTAGGGGGAGTATAGACAGGAGATCTGGAATTAGTGTAGCTCTCCCACATTTTAATGGATAAATCAACTACCCTCTTACAAAAACAAAAGCCCTCCCCACAAGGAACAGTTGTCAGCAATGGATTTGGGTACCTCAGAAAGATGGCAGCTGAAACAACTATTTAACTTTTAAATAATCTGTAAGTAAAATAAGTATTTTTTAAAAAATTTCTAGTTTTAAAGAGGGGGGGACTTTTAAAAATGTTATATACATGCGCTAATTGATGATTTCCTTTATCCTTTAAATTTAGAAAAAAAACCCTAAATGTATAAATTAAATATCACACTCAAGAATCTGTCCATTATTGTATACCCACCTCTGGTAGTTTGAGAGAGAGCACAATTCCAATGTAATCACCTCATTACATTGGTGCTTATTTGATGAACAACTGGAATCACCTCCTCAATATGTATACTGAGTTGAGGTAAAATGTTAAATATATAGCTATTCTAATTGTATAAAATTTAAAAAAATATAATTTGCTAAAATGTTATATTGGCATCAACTTGAATAATAGAGTGTGGTTTCAAATTCATAGATTGAACCCAAATCTAGGGGACATTACCTTTCAAATTATGTGGCATTACTTCACCTCCTAAAAGTCTAGGAGTCAGTCATGCCTGGCCAGTCATACATTCAGAATTCCTTCATGAAATAGGAGATAATGGGAAACAGTAGTAGTATTGCGTGCAACATTAGTCAAATCAGGAAATTCCAAAACTTCAGCATGCTTTGGCAAAACTAACTTGGCGATGTTGCACATGCTGTTAACAAGAGAAAGATGAACAGAAAGTACTGTGGATGAGTTGATTGTACTGGAATAATCTTAGTTCTAAGATTTTACTAGTTAAGGAGTTCTTAATCTTTCAAGACTAACATTTTGTTATGAAATTAAATGCAAAAAATTAATGCAAAATCTAAAAGGAAAATAAGAATATCTGGAAGCAATTGTCTTGAAGATTTTGGCTCAGCCAGTAAAGCGTGTAAATTTCTTTGAACCAACAAGTGCAGACTTGGCTAAGCAATGTATTTATGAGCTGTTTCTGATCCTGGTAACATTTACACGCATGTAACTTTAAGCACCATGAGAAATCCCATTGACTGGAAGCATATGCTTAGGTGTTTGCAGGATCAAGGCATCAACATATAGGCACTGTGGCACACATGACAATATCCAGCAATATCCTGGGAAAACCTTATGGAAATAAGTTAAACCTTATTGAATTACATTTAATATCTTTGTTGCGGAGGGGAGGGAATTGTATGGGACTTCTGTAGGAGAAAGTAGGATTAATGCAATCTCTGGGAGATAAGGTGAATTTCAAATGCCTATGCTGAACAGTATAGCAGATGTGATTTCTCTTTGGGACAATAAGTATGAAGTGGAATTTCTAGGAAGTACTGGGGAGGAGGGTATTGCAAAACCCCACCTACAGACTCTGTCTTTGAAGCGTTGCGGAGGGGAGGATCTTTTTGTTTGCTGATCACCTGTGACATAAGGACAGTTCAAAGAACCAATCTGGATTCACCAGAGACCATCAGACAAAGGAAAGAACTTTTGAATATATAGCCCCAGTTGAAACTGATTCAGGGCCTTTGTTCTGATCCAGCAAATGGGCAGGACCTCTGGTTCATGGAAGGCCCCAATCCTTAGGGAACAGTTTGAAGGACTTGACTTACTGACGTCCCATAAGACCTGAGAGCTAGTTCTGAGCCCAAGCTGTTATGAACTTGTGACCACAAAAGAGATGTCTTGGGGGGAAGGGGCGAGGAGAAGTGGGAGTGAAGGACTCACCTGCCGGAGCCCTTATTGGAAAAAGATGGGGGGGGGGCGGGGTGAGGGAATCTCTGGTAAGATTATTAGCATGCATGTAGGTTCTTGTATTGGTTTTAATGTTTTCAATGTAGAGCTTTTTCCTTAAGAATAAAATATGCTTGTTTAGAAAGAACTGTGTGGTACCATATAACTGGGACAATTTCACTTTGTACAGTCTCTGAGGGGAGAAGTGAAGCAGGCCTGCTGAAGCAAATTGTCTTTTGCTGGGAATAACAGTGAATTCAGGGAACTGTTCGGCCTGGAAATGCCCTGGTCAGCAGTAAGAGAGACGTGTGTCATCACCCGAGAGGCAACAGCTCGGGGGCTGGAAGCCTAAGAGTGCGTGTGCCCTTGCTGGACTACTAATGGGGAATAAAGGTGACCCTGAATTGTGACAGGCATAGTGCATCTAGGTATGCACCTGTCAACTTTGTATTATGTGTGGTCAGGATGCAATTTTCAAATTATTATCACTTTCTTTAATCAAGACCACTGTTCTTCAAATGAAGTTAAGGCACTAGTTCTCAGTGAGGACTTCAGCCATGTCAAGTTTCAGATGTTTTGATATACCTTAATGTGGTTATATTTATTTACCCATCCTCACTGATCTCAACAATGGATGAAGGGGTTTTACTGTAACTTCCTGAGAATTAACCTTTAGGCAGAGACCAAGCCTGCAACCTAAAAAGTCTGTGTTCTAAGGAAGTGAGTTTGCGAAAACAGCAATGTTGGTGTGGTTATAAGTGAAATCACTTTGCAGTCTCAGGTATTATGGGGTACTGCCAGGTACCTACTATAAATATAGATAGCCAAATGTACTGCTACTAATCCTTCTCCTCTAACGTTAACGTACAGCCCTTAATAATAGAAATATTAAGGCAAATGCAAGTCAGAGCCACCACTTTAAATAACCAAGGTGTTGCACTTCAAATGACAATGGTTTGTATAAGCAAATCAGTAGACAGTATTTGGTCCTGCCATGAGGGCAGGGGACTGGACTCGATGACCTCTCGAGGTCCCTCCCAGTCCTAGAATCTATAAATCAACACTGTTTTGTTCAAAACCAGCAAATAAACTAGAAGTACACGGTGAGACTATTAAGCACTTATTTGGAACAGTGTAATTTAAAATACTTGATTCTAATATAAATGTTTTAAGGCTTACCTGCTCTGTAGATGTTTTGTATATTCTCTATAGGCTTGTTGCAAAGAGGAAAACAAACTATCATTCTCCTGTCATTGTGCCCTTTTAATCTGATTTTGACAAAATCTCAAATTTACCCTGCAGCTGTTTTCATACTATAAAGACTAAACAAATACAATTAAAACATTTAAAGTTTTTTTGTTTTTGTTTTTTGGAAAAACCCCTAGAAACTAAAAATAGATTCTGTTGTATTTTAATTTTGCATTTAATAGAGTTTTGAGTTTATTTTGTTTTATGGCAATTGAGAACCTAGTAAGTGTTATCCATTTTAGCCTGCTTGTCATGTATTCAAAGAACAAATTGGAACATTAAAAATATATATTTATATCTGACCCTTTGTAACAAACACATGTACTGCAGGAAGCTTTTAATGCCTGCGTGGCTTTATTACTAAGGCAACGAGAACTGAGCAGATGGAGTGGATTTTCTACTATTAGCAAGGATTTCTGTGTAACATGGTAACAAAGCAAGTTGATCCTTAAACTCCAAAACAGTTTAATAGCTTTTAAACATCTTGAAGATTAAATTATCCAAGGTCTGGACAGACTAATAATTAGAATACATTTGTGTAAATTTAAGTATTTCTGTACAAATAAAGGAAAATAATTAAAGTAATATGTTTTCCAACTGGAATAAACAAGACAGATTTATGTGCTCTTTCAAAATTGGAAATTCTGCTGAATGCGGGACAGGATCATGAGCAGATATACACAGTGCTTAATTGAATACTTTTGGTATGGCTAATACTTTGCCTACAATAGTATTTACTTGCATTGCCCTTCTTTGGCTCGATGAATTTTTAAAAAATTGCTTTCTGGCTAAAGTGTGTACCGTAGAGTGCTTTAGCATTATTGTAAATATTACAATTACGGATCTTGAAAATTGCAGTGGAAGAGAAGTTGAGCTATAGACAAAGGAGAAAAACTACACTACAGCCTTTTGATTATGATAGTTCCCTTTTGCAATATTGCCAACATTCTGATCCTGTTGACAGATAGTTAAAATAGTTTGAGACTGTGCCATATTTTAACTAGGCACGTATTAAAACTGCTACTGGCCTTAAATGCAAGCGGTTCTTATTTTTATTAACACTCCAGATTTTTTGTGTTTAAGGTAAGGAAAAGTAAAGACATTGGGGAGATGAGCAGCCAGGTGTAGGGGCAAGGGGAGTTAGCAAGCTATGTGGTTTCAGGGAAAGAGGGTTTTAGTTGTGGGGACCTGGGGGCTGTGCGCTCACTGTTGTGAGGGGGGACCCAGTGCCTCTATACTGAGGCATTAATGTGTTAAGTGCTCCCCTGGCACTGCTGCCTCAGCTTCCGGCACACCCCACAACCACCACTGCATCACATTTCAAGAAAGAGGTGAACAAATTATAAAAGGTCCAGAGAAGAGAGACAAAAATTATTAAAGGTCTAGAAAACATGACATATGAGAGAAGATTGAAAAAATTGGGTTTGTTTAGTCTGGAGAAGAGAAGACTGAGGGGGAACATGATACGTTTTCAAGTACATAAAAGGTTGTTACAAGGAGGAGGGAGAAAAATTGTTCTTGTTAACCTCTGAGGATAGGACAAGAAGCAATGGACTTAAATTGCAGCAAGGGAGGTTTAGGTTGGACATTAGGAATAACTTCCTAACTTGCAGGGTGTTTAAGCACTGGAATAAATTGCCTAGGGAGGTGGTGGAATCTCAGTCATTGGATTTTTAAGAGCAGATTAGACAAACTGTCAGGGATGGTCTAGATAATACTTAGTCCTGCTTTGAATGCAGGGGATTGGACTACAAGACCTCTCGAGGTCCCTTCCAGGCCTATGATTCTATGATATTTCCAGTATACTCTTTGCTAACTAACTGGATGTATTGTACCACACAGCAGTATTCACAATCTATACCACCCTTCATTGTCACCAGTATCAACTGAGCAACATTATCTAATCTGGAAGCACTTGTTGTTCTGGCCACTGTAGGTTTTTTTCTGTTTCTTACTGGTACTCCATGACCACCACATTATTTATTGAATCCCATAATCGTAAGACTTATATAAATTAATTGTGGCTTTCCTTTTGTGTATGTATTATTTTCTATATAAGTGACTTGTTCTTTGTAAGTAGTTTTTTTAATTGCCTAAAACTCAAGTTATTAAAAATAGGTGTAATTTTCAATTTCTAAATTTTAAAAATATCTCTGCACAAGAATAGTGTTTTGCTCCCTGAAATCTTATAGATGAAATGATGATTAGTGAAACCCTGAATTATAAATGTAAACAGGTTACCGGTTTGTATACATCTAATAACAAGTCTTCAGGGCTCCTAAAGGGATTACCATACATGTAAGCGATTGAAGTCTTTTACTTGCTTATTGGGGAGAGGGTGAAGTCTTTTACTTACTTATTTTAGGGCCGTGCTACTGTAGGTATAAAAATAAACCTTCCACTGGGATAATTTAATATTGTACATTGTAATTTATTTAGACTGTTTAAATTAGCAAACTGCTTTTGTATATATTTGCTTTGTAGGCTTCAGTAGAATGGATAGCAGATGGCTATGTCTGTATTAGTACCATACAAAGAAGCATTAAGGTTTAGGAACATTTGAAACAGTTTGCGATCCAACAATGTGTCTTTGTTATTCATATTTTATTAGGTTTAGTTCATCTATATGTTTAATCATACCTGAACAGTTTTAAAATACGTGATGATATCACTCTAACAGTGGTGAATTGTGGACTATTGGGCACTCCAACATGTGAGCTACAGGGGACTTTCTCAGGTGCTCGTTAGGCCTGTCTTCCATACAGGAGAAAATCATTGCAGCAACACCATTTCAGGCATCTGTAATACAAACTAGCTATCATTTGTATCCAGAATGGTCTACAATTCTACAATATAACCACTCCAACTCATATTCATCTATTCGTCTAATATTTCATTTGTTCTTTGAGATCCTCTTAACCTCCATAGAACCACATTGATGATACTGGCTACTTTAGCTGCTACCATGACTGTCATATTTTGCTGCTATGAATCCTCCTCTCTGAGGGATCGTTTGACTTTACCTTTTTATTGTTATAGCTTATTAGTAAGGTCCATTTTGTTGTTTACTGGAAGTAATGATCAAAGAAATACTGGAAAGTGCAACAACTTCCACTGAAACAAGCCTAGTTATTTCTTTTTTAAAGAGGACTATAGTATTTTCTTCTGAACAATGCAGTACAGGGCATTGTCCTCTGTTTCCAAATCCACCAGGTGTGTATTAGGAAAAACTGAACTCAATAATTCTAGACAAGGTTGTTGATTTAATACAACAATGTGAGAGAGAGGGTTGTTTTCCTCTTTCTCATGACCTACTTTACTGAGCAGCTGATGCACTATTGAAACTTGCTAGATTGTGGAGTAGTTTATCAATGACATTTTAAGTCTTTAGAAATTGTATGTATTCAGGCTAAAATGTGACTTTTGTAACTGTCTTTGCACCCATCAGTAAGTAGTAAGCAGTCTTGTTTGGAGAAACCATTTTGTATGATTTAGCGTTGCACTATAACAAACTAGAACATTTATGTAGCTCCTTGTAAGCCTGAAATTAGGACAGATGTTAGAAGATTTTTGAGCACTGGCCACATAGACATGACACACAGTTCTTTCTGTATGCCTGTTTTAAGTAGCTCATATATAAATTGGCTGTACATTATACATGTTCTACTGGATATTGGGAAATCTACACTTATATCTTTAGATATTAATTTGTCAAATTACCTTTTGATTCTTAAATTGGTTTTCCAGTGTATATAGTTATACTTAATGCACAGAGAACTAAGAATGAAGCCTGCTGAATTCTCTATATCTTAGATTCCTTTAAAGCCTATCAAGCATTGATGAAAATGGATCCCAGAGTTGAAAGTGTATTACAAACTAATAGCTTTTGTTAACTGTCATTGATTCTTCAGAGTTTCTAAAAAGCTATGATAAAACGTCGTCTTTCCTTTTTCCTTCATGATATTGCCTCAGCAGACACTATAGAAATTGCATACCCTGTCACAGAAGAGACAGAACTCTTTTCAGAGTAATAAGTAGTTTTTGGGGGGCATACATAAATGGGCATACATGCTGTTTTGGATACAGTTTTCTTTAAATCCACAGTATAGAAGCCCGCTCCATAATCCCTTCCCTGTCTTTCATTACTACTTTCTGCTTGCTAGTGGTTACAGAAAATAACCTTCTTGTGGTTTCCCTAAATGAGAGTGGAGTTTAGGTTCAAATTTTGATCACTTTCTCTTATTTAAATGAGAGAGTGAGAGAGAAAAAATGTAAACTGGATTTTTTATATATAGTTTGGTGTTAAGTTGTTTCTAGTATGCAGTAGTTACTGAAGTTTTTCAGGGAAAGATCCAAAATTCTCTGGATCCAGGACTGAGGGCTAGTCTACATTGGCAATATTAAAGCGCTGCCGCGGCAGCGCTGTAACATGGCATGTGTAGCCACGGCAGAGTGCTGGGAGCGCTCTAAAAAAACCACCTCCACCAGGGGCGTAGCTACCAGTGCTCTAAAAAAACCACCTCCCTCTCCCAGCACTCTAAAAAAAACCCACCTCCACCAGGGGCGTAGCTACCAGTGCTTGTGCACTGTCTACACTGGCACTTTACAGCGCTGAAACTTGCTGCGCTCGGGGGGGTGTTTTTTCACACCCGAGCGAGAAAGTTGCAGCACTGTAAAGTGCCAGTGTAGACAAGCCCTAAGTCTGAAGATATGAGGTAGTTTAACAGAAGATCAAAGTATCTAGTCTGAGAGGCTCTGAATGCTTCTCAGTTTCCCTCACAGTCTTCTTCAGAGAGAAAACCCCTACCAGTCATTTGTGTTCCACATTTGGTAAGGAGTTGGAGCTACAGGTTGGTTCCTGTTGTGTTTCTAGGGTTTTCAGGGGTTGACACAGCCTCCTCCAATCCAAGCAATGGATCCTTTGAGCTGGTGGGGTCTTTGTAACCAGCTTTTCCTTCAGAGATTGTTTTAAGGCCTTTGTTTGCCTTACAAAGGGAACCCTTGTTGGGCTTGACAGATCAGAGCCTGACTTACTCACTGTTCAAGTCTCTACACAGACTTCAGATTTGCAGAGGAAAGCTGCAGGCTGTTGGGCCACAATATATTACTGCAGCTTCTGGGTTTTCTTTCTCGGCATTGTCTGTTTCCTGGAGTTGTGCTTCCTGGGCAGTTTCTTCTCTCTGGACTTTTCATCTCAGAAGGGATTTGGCCTAGAGCTCTACCTTTGCAGTTTGTCAGCTTTGTGAAAGAAGATCCTTCTTCTATGGATAAGGAAAGTGTGCACTCTTGAGTTCTGGGACTCCATCCCCTGAGAGGCAAGCCCTGCACAGACTGACTGACGAGGAACAGGCAGGGCCAGCATTGGAGCTTCCACCCCCTTAATTATTAGCCACAGATGATTCTGCCTTGATCTCTTCCTCTTCTATGGATGGCAACAGCCTTTCACTATCTAATGAGCACAATGCTTGGAATTTTCAGTTACAGCCAACTTACACAGAGTTTGGCATACTACAGCTATTGAGAGGGAGAGCTTGCATTCCCGGTGAATGAAGAGCGTCTAGATCCTGCTAGGGAGATGTTGAACCACCCATGTGCATAAAATAAGAGGCAAAGATCTTCAAAAGTCTCTAGTGATTTGGGGTGACTGATTTGAGACAGCTTCAGGAGGACCAATTTTCTGAAAGTGCTGCTCTCTGCATCTGCTCTCTGCAAAAATCGGAGCCCCTTTAAAGTGTCTTAAGTGGGCCACCAAAAAACTTGAGGCACCCAAAATCTCTTGGCACTTCTAGAAAACTTGGCTAGTCTCTTTGTCAAGTCTGCAGGGAGGGTTTGAAACTGTAATTCCAGCAGATCTGATTTTGTATGTATGTAAGAACTGAACTTCAGGCAAATTTCATTGGAAAAATTTGACCTTAGAATCCAAAGGAATTTTCTCTATCCCATTTTCAAGAGTAGTTAAACCTTGGGCCTAGAATCTTGGCATTTATTTTAAATGGTTTTATGAAAATGTCTGTAAACCTAAATCTATTTGTTTTTATCTGATTTTAAATGTTCCATTTGTTTGTTTCTCACCAGGGAGACTGCAGCTATGAACTGGAAATTCAGCCTTATTTAAATATGGACGATGTTAAAACCTCAAATGCTCAAAGGAGTAAATGTCTTTCCACCAGCAACTCCGAGGCTCAGAAGGCATTTTTATCCAGAAAAAACATGGCACGAGGATCAAAAGTAAAACTTGGTTCATATTCCTTAAGCGAACTTGATACAGAATGTATTTCACTGTTTAAAACAACCAACTTCAAGACCACAAAAAGAACATCTGCATTAAATTTGAAAGTGCCTGCACCATGTACAGAAGTTAACATTTTAGATTCTTTTTCAACTGCAGAGGACCCCGTTTCTGAATGTACTGTACATAAAAGTCTACCAGATGATAACAGAGAAAATGTGACATTTCACTTAAATGAATTTACTGCCCCAAGTGATCTCAGTGGAAATGTCACTAGTTGTGCAAATAAAATAGTAAAGGAATGTAAATCTGTAAATCAAGCCTGTAGTTCACTGGACAGAAACTGTGCAGATTCTGGTTACAGCAGCTTCACAGAGGAGAAATCACCGGTTTCATGTAGCTTGTTTTACCTACCTGAAGCAGAGTTGGATTCATTTGCACTCACAACTCCAGCTGAGGATCCTTCATTGATAAAAATAATATTAACAAATGTAAAAAGGCTTTTGTCACAGTCTCCTCCACCTTTGAATAAACTCCATGATTGTGAAGGATTGGAGAGAACCAGAGAAAATGAAATCCAGCAGCCTGTTCCTTTTCAAAAAGTTATTTCCAACACATTCACAGAGGGATTGCAGGGCAAAACCTCTGTCTCTTTCACAAAGTTCCAAAATCCATCACTTCCCCCTCAGAAATGCTCAGAATTAAATGTCTCCAGTAAATTGTGTTCCTCTATAAGTAATTGTCCTTCAGAACCAAGCTTCCTTTATGAGGCTTTTGTTGGCAAGACAAATAATGGTCTTAGCTGGGACGACATCTTCGACTGTGAAAATGGAAAGCACACAGAAATTCAAAAGGACAATCTAACAATGGTAGATCATGCTCTGACAAATAACCCTTCAGACAGAAATTCAGTTGACGGGTATAAAGAGGATTCTGAAAAGTTCCAGGAAAATATGGCCACTGACCAAGATGAGAGCATACATTTATTTGAAGATGAACATTTTTCTGATGCTAACAATGCAAGCCTTTCTAAGTACAATTGCAACAAACTTTTAATGTCATCAGATTTGTGTGATAAAGATGCACCAAGTGCTGGACAAATTTCTGAAGGGCATATTTCAGATGAGTGCTTTCTAGACAGTGATGCAAACCCCAAAGAATCATTAATAAGCTGTAGAACCAGAACTTTGAAAATATCTGAAAATATGGATATTGTAAACAAACAATTTCCGGATAATGAAGATCTTTATGACTGTTCTCAGGAATTGTTCCCTGTTAACTTTGATCTAGGGTTTTCTATTCAAGAGTCTGAGGATGAACAAACAGACATGAATAATAGTAGTATTCAAAACTCAGATGGTATCTTTGGCACTCATGTAGATGTTAAACCTACTAGCGGTGAAAATGAGTCATCAAATGATAACTTGAGACATCCATCTACACCAAAATTGAAAGATGAAAGCATTGCAAGAACAAACTTTTCTACACCATTGTCCTCACAAAATCAGAGAACTAATCGAGTAAAACTGATTGAAAACTGTATCCCAATCATTTCTCCTATGAAGCTAACAGAAGAAAAGGAACATGGATCATATGATTCTTTAGCTTCTGCATTTTCCACACCGAAAGGTAGAAAGGTTATGAATGTTAAAGTCCTCAAAAGAATTTCTATGAATGCTTTTTCTAGAGTCAGACAGGAAATTCCCCAGATGCTGCCTACAAATAAAGTAAATACCAACACTGTTAAAGTCGTGCTAAGTTCAGTTTTTGATACACCAGATCTCCCCTCAGGAAAGACTGAAAACCTGGACCATAGACAGCTGCATGTTTCCCAGAAGTTTCCTATTGAAGGTAAGGTGTCCGCTGTAGTTAATTAAAAGGTTGCTCATACTTCCATTAAAAAAAAAAAATCTTCCTGTAGAATTTAATAATTCATGGGTCCTCAACCTTTAGGTTGTGACATCAGGAGTGTGAGGAAGAAGCACAACCCCTAGATTTCCTGGGGGGGGGGAGGGGAAGCAACCTTTATGGCTCTGTGGGGGTGGTTCCCCAAACTCTCTTGGATGGTTAACACAGTATGGATAACGTTGTACGCAGATCGCCAGAGCATCAGCTAATAACTCCTACCAGTCTTACTGATAGGAATAAATTATTTTCTGATCACCCTTGAGCTATCATAAATGAAAGGATTATTCTTTGTTCAATAAGGGTTCCTTTGGATTACAGCTGAGAATGTTTTTTTATTGGCAGCATTCAGACTCAGCAGTGGGTTATACAATCTGATTTTTGAGGGGAGAAGGAAGAGAAATGTTTTGAGCATAATCCTAAGGAACTTTAGTTTCCATAAAGCTTGCCTCACATTTCACTTGCCTTTCCTTGGTTAACATGCAGAATACATATTTAAACGTGTCTGTTTCAGGCTGAATGACTATGAGTACTGCAGCAATTGGGTCTAGGTTAAACCCCTAAAATCTGTGCACAAGTACTGTTAGTGTGAACATGTGAGATGCAATTATGTGAACTGTAGCTGCCTTTAAAGCCTCTTTTTAATCCTCTCAGTGTCTTATTTGTAATCATCCTGATCTGTTACTCTGTAACCCCTAAATCCATGCTTTCACATTTCTGTATCATTGTTCTAAATGGGACAGAAATTGTATTGACAGATCTGTTTAATTTTAATTGCACGGTGACTGACTTGCATGGTAAATATTTCCTGACAATAACGTCTGCTGGAACTTGGATTGCCTTTATAAATGTCAGTTTATAAAGGTCTCTCTCTCTCTCTCTCTCTCCGTGTGTGTGTGTGTGTGATCTTCTATTTCTCTCCCTTGTTCTAGGTGCATCTATACCACAAAATTCATAAATTCCATAATCCTGTCCTTAAAAGCCCAAACCTTCCCATCTGAGCAGGGCCACCAGTCTTCTCTTCCCTCCTCTGTCCCTCCAGCCCACTTATCTCCAAATAACCTTGAACTACTTTTGACAATAATCAAGATCTAATGTTACCGAACTTGATTCTTAGGGCATACTGAGGTTTGCTTCATGGTTTCATTATTACTCTTAAATGTTGAAAATAACCCACTGCTGAGCAGTCTTTTCCTGCAGCTGAAGAGTTTTCTCTTCTCCCCCTACGCCCGCCCTGCACCTTCTCAGTCTCTCCAGTTATTGGATTCTCTAAAGTCTCTTATTTGTTTGTTTTTTGTTTGTTTTTGCCAGAAACCTAGGTTCCTTCTAGAATCTGTGTGAGGCACATTTCTGGGACTCGCACTTCTCACTGTGCTATGTCTATATCTGGTCAGTCTTCAGGATGTTTGAGCAAGCAACTTCAGTAAACACTTAAATTCACTAAATTTAAAAAACAAATTAAACCTAGTTAAAAAAACTAGAATTAGTGAATTAGGTCAGTTATTTCCAACTAGAACAAGATGTAGTGAATAATCATAGAAACATAGAATATCAGGGTTGGAAGGGACCTCAGGAGGTCGTCTAGTCCAACCCCCTGCTCAAAGCAGGACCAATCCCCATCTAAATCATCCCAGCCAGGGCTTTGTCAAGCCTGACTTTAAAAATCTCCAAAGAAGGAGATTCCACCACCTCTCTAGGTAACCCATTCCAGTGCTTCACTACCCTCCTAGTGAAAAACATTTTCCTAAAATCCAACCGAAACCTCCCCCACTGCAACTTGAGACCATTACTCTTTGTTCACTAGGAGGGTGGTGAAGCACTTGAATGGGTTACCTAGGGAGGTTGTGGGAATCTCCTTCCTTAGAGGTTTTTAAGGTCAGGCTTGACAAAGCCCTGGCTGGGATGATTTAGTTGGGAATTGATTCTGCTTTGAGCAGGGGTCTGGACTAGATGATCTCCTGAAGTCCCTTCCAACCCTGATAGTCTATGATTCTAGCCATTCGGTCCCTAGTCTGTAGAAGTGCATGGGATTTTCCGTCCTAAGTGCAGGACTCTGCACTTGTCCTTGTTGAACCTCATCAGATTTCTTTTGGCCCAATCCTCTAATTTGTCTAGGTCCCTCTGCATCCTATCCCTACCCTCCAGCGTATCTACCACTCCTCCCAGTTTCATGTCATCTGCAAACTTGCTGAGGGTGTAGTCCACGCCTCCTCCAGATCATTAATGAAGATATTGAACAAAACTGGCCCCATGACCGACCCTTGGGGCACTCTGCTTGATACCGGCTGCCAACTAGACATGGAGCCATTGATCACTACCCGTTGAGCCCAACGATTTAGCCAGCTTTCTATCCACCTTATAGTCCATTCATCCAGCCCATACTTCTTTAACTTGCTGGCAAGAATAAGGAGCATTACAATTTAATGTTTGAAGACCTTGCTATAGAAGTGCTAGGTATTATGACTTATTAGTGCTTCTCCCTAAAGTAGTAAAACCAATGTTCACCTCACCTTCATTCCGTTGCAAGCACCAAAATTAAAAATAAATAAATAAATAATCTTGCCAATTGTGGCTATAGCAAGTCTCAGGCACACCTTGGAGAAAGAAATTAGAGAAGGTGAAAGGACTGCTAAAATAGCCTCTTGATGGCTCTTACTGGCAAACTAGAAAACTCATCAGAGAACATCCCTCTGTCAAGGAACTCCATGTAAGAGTCACAATGGACAGCTATATCTTGGGCAATGTAGGGAATATGGTATCTTTCAGAATACATCACACAGGGTATAATTCTTTGTAGTTCACTAGAAAATTAATACACAGACTGTTGCAGATTTGGTAAAAAGAGTTTTCAGTCAGTTCCACTTCTCTTCAGGGTGTGCTGGAACAAAACAAGAATGTGGTGACTAAAAAGAAAATAAATACTTAACTTGTTCACTACTAATATGGGGTTTTACCCTCTTACTTTATTCCCTCCACTCTTCATCTTCTGTGCTGCATGGGTAATTACTTCAATGCAAAGAAATACAAGGAAAGTGAGGTTTACAGTGTATCTCAGTAGGAAAATACTTGTTTTGGTTACCAGGGCTAACAGGAACAATACTTACTACATATATCAATAAATAATTATTTTTTTTAGTCATCTTCAAAGCCAGATAGATTTTGATTGTTTGGTTAGAGCTATATTGTGTGGTGGAGAATACATTTTCTTATGATTGTTATCTGTTTACCACTCCTCAGTAGGAAGTAGCAGCGAAAGTGAAGAAGAGATTATTTTCCAAAGGAAAAATAAGAAAAAAGGAAATGTTTTGAAGTCTCCTGATGTGAGTCATTCAAAAAAAAAAGAAAGTTTCATTAAACGCCAAAGCAAAACTCCTATCTGGAATCCGTAATTACATTTTAATTTATTTCTCTTTACCAAGGTTAAGAATAACAGTGATTTTGAATCACCAGTTCATGCTGTCAAGAAGCGTAGGCATCCACTTAACACAGTAAGTAAATGCTTGAACAAGACATAAAGAAAATGTGTAAAAAAAAAAAAAACAATTTCACTCAGCTTATTTTAAAATGGCAAACACTTTCCCAATCACTATAGAATCTTTCCTACTTAAAGAAAAAAAAACTGCTTTGGTGTACTATAAGAGACGCTGACTCACTAACAGAAAGCATGCAAAATACAGCAAAGTAAAGCTTACAGTGCATTTTAAAATGTGCTGAGGGACAGCATCTCTTGCAAAATGGCCTCCTCTTCATTCTAATTCTAATCTTTAATTTCTCAAATTTTGGCTCTTGGTCACATTTTTGGATGCAAACTTAATTTCTGAAATACTCCCTTCACAGGGTGAAAATCAAGCTTTTCTAAAGGTCTTAGAGGATATCTGAAACTTTTAGAAAAACAGCATTTGGAAAATAAAATTGGGGGAGCCAGTTTTAGGGTACGTCCGGTAGATTATTTTGCGGACTAGCTATGCTAGTGTTTTCCTTTCCCCCTCACTCCCCTCTTCCTGCCTCCAAAGCTGTCTAGTCCAGTTGCTAGTTGGATAGATCTTTTCCACATCACTCAAACCACCATTGCAAATGACATTAACTGGCAACTTTGGCATTCTCTGGAGTGAAGCCCAGCAAGCCAGCTGCTGTCACCCCGGCCCTTCTGGAAACAACAAAGACAATACAATTCTGGGAAATGTTGGATTTCAGTTCCACAGCTCGTCTGTATGTTGTCCTTTAATTAAAAAGTAAAACTAGAACGAATTTCCCATTTCAGGTAGGCAAATAGCAGCAGACTCTGCAGTAGCTTGAATGATTTAAACTAAGGCTTGTGTACACAGTTTTTTGCACTGATTTTACAAAATTGTTGTAAAAACTAATTTAATTAAATTTGTACGTACTCCTAGTGTGGACACACTCACATTGGTTTAAGCCAATTTATATCAGTTTAACCATTTTAATTTAAATACCATTTATATTTAGCAGTATATTTAAAAAATACCAAATGGTTAAATAAAACTGATTTGGGGTTTTAAGACTTTATGTTTAAAAAGTTAATTGGACAATGAATTAATAGATGTTTTGGCTTTCCTTATACAAAACCTAATCAAACGGAATATTATCCAGAACTGGAAACAAAGATTCACTTGTTTAAGTTGTTTATAAAGCTAAATCGTTTATGTTGAGCTTTTAGAACTAGCTCATCCGGGGCCTGATCCAGGACTAAAAGCATGTGACCCAAACTCACTAGAATGTTTCTTTCTTCTCTCCCTTTGTCCCCTAAATATCTTATTTAAGATGCATATGGAGGTGTATGTGGCAATGAAGTATACATTCACAGGTTTAAGAACAGAGCCGCTCTCCTTATAAGGATTAGTAAAATAAGAGTCGTGCTACCAATAAGCCCACAAAGCTTTCATATCATATTTGACTTGATCTCTTTTCCAAATGACATAAGCTTCCTTCTCCCTTCCTCAGAAATGGATGCCTTCCTTATTTCATTGAAAGATTACTACTAATGTTCTTTATGTGGGAGTATAATAATCAACATATCAGACTCACAGATTACTTAGGTCAGAGATTCTCAAACTGGGGCTGTGCCCCACTTTCTTAGATAATAGTTGATATTGAAGAATAGCAACTGAATAATTATGAATGGTTACATGACAGTCTTTTTCCTATTCACTGAAGTGTTTGTAACATACTCTAGTCAGACTTATCTAGTGATGAGGGCATGGATTGTCACAAGAAATCAAACAGGACTGTGGATTGCGACATGAGCCGTAACAGGAAACAACTAAAAGGTGTCAAAAGGCAAAAGAGTGATGACAGCTTTATGTTCAAGGTAAGAGCTTTACATGTTGCTGTTGATATGCTTTTTGTATGGATCTTAAAGGCTTGGAATAGTTAGCATTTAAATTATAATATAGTTAACTATTAGGTTTTGCAATATTATATACACACATGTCAAGGCTGATTTCCCCACTCTGGCACTTCAAGTGCAGAAGGAGGGGGCCCGCAAGGATTTAAAAAATTAATACTGGCCACTCCAGGCTTGTATTAAATTCCCAAGGTTACAGCTTCTCTCTGACCTTGGATGGGTAGATGCTGCCACCACCCAAGTGCAAAAAACCCTGTGAAACCAGAAAGGCGAGGTTGGGAATTCCTTCCTGTGGGGTACCCTCAAGCCCTTTCACTCCCCATCCTCCAGGGAAGAGCTGAGAAAGAAAAACAAAGGAAATCATCTGTTGCCACCTGCTAATTAAACAACATGTGCACAAACCTCTTAGACCCACAAATCCAATCCTGTTCTTAAAAAAGGGTAAATTTTATTAAAAACAAAAAGAAAGAAAATATATTTGGATTTTAGGCTTTTACTAGATTTAAAAATCCCATTTACAAAAATTAAGCATCAAGAATATTCTAACAACTCAGGGACTATATGCTCTCTGCTTTCAGCATTTGAATCAGCCCCCATTTTGTCTTTGGCTACTCATGTCTAACCTAAGTTGCAGGACTTTGTACTCTTTCATGGCTTTCTCTTCCTTTGATTTCAAAGTCTGACATATAAAATCTGTGGTCATCGGAGAGCCCTGTGTCTCCTGAATTCATTAATTGATTTTACCTATCTACAGTATGAGTTCCTCTGAAGTAAGCTACTGTAAATTACTCACTTGTTTGCATTTTCGTAGAGTGCAGCCAGACAATTTTTAGATGAAGAAGCTGAGCTTTCCCTACAAGAGGCAGAGGATATTTCATCTGATGAGAGTGATTCAGAGAACGAAGCAAACTCCTCACTCAATCAATTCCTTAATGATGAGACACAGTTCACAGAGGTTTTAAATGGTAAATGAAGAAAATCACTTTCCCTTCTATTAAAACAGTGTTTGAGATTTTTATTTGTTTTTTCTCTTGAAGGTCTGATCTCACAGATAACCATTAGACACATTTTATCGAGGAACATACTGCATAAAAGGCCAAATATTTCCATGCGGTGAAAGCAACATGTGTAAAAAGGGGGAAATACACAATGTCCAATTGTTGTATGTGAGATCTGAGAAAGAAAGGAGAAGGATGGGAAGGAGGGTGTGTTGGAGAGGAAAAGGGGAAGATTTTCTAGTGGAAGTGAGAAGTGTGTGTGTGGACAAGGAATTTTAGCTGAGGCAATGTTCCACATGCCCCCTTTTACTTCCTTTCTCTCTCCCCCACACTTTCCTTCCTTACGCTGCAGGGCATGTGGGCTCTGAAAGGCTTGGAATCACATACTGCGTCTGACCCCAGGCACGGGGACCTGTCCTGCTGCTGGAGCTGGATGATTGGCTCCTGTTGGTGGTGGAGTGTGGAGGATTGATACAGTTTTCTTCTTAGGCGGGGGGTAGCCCTTGTGGGCTCCTTGTTTCATTCTCACCTTTAATCTACTTGCTGGATCTCTTGTGATTCTGGGAGATAGGCAGATCACCAGCTTTGGGGTCTGGAAGGGATTTTTCCCATATGGCAAAACTGACCAACTGTTATGTGGGTTTTCACCTTCTCTCCTATATCCTGGTTTTGAGGGGTTCCAATGACAATTGTCACAACTTGGGCAGGTTCCAGTGCGGGTGGAGGGGTAGAAAGGGTTGATGTGAGGTCCCTGTAACCCATGCAGCTGCTGGGCATTGGTATTGGGCACAGCCTTGCATGGAGAGAGGGTGCACCTTTGTGTGACGTGGCATATGGGTCCCTTCCTCTCATCTCTCCTACCTATGACGTCAAGGAAGGGAGCAAGTCGGCAATTTGCCTTCCAGTCTGGGTAAGTTTGAGGCTGCAGAAGGGGGCATGGCTTTCACACCCACCCTCAAGTTCATAATCCACCAGGGCTATCTGTGCCAGGTGAGGTGCATTGGAACAGGTGCATTGGAACAACCCTGCGGGGTAGTTTGGAGTGGTCACTCCAGTTGGATAATAGTTTTAAATAAAGCAATAGCCACTGCATTTAACCCTGCTATGGTGTCTGTTTCTCATGGTGTTCACATCCACACCAATTTACAATGCACTTTATTCCTCACTGGGGGCTTCTGAGGTGTGCCAGTGTCGTGCAAGGTTGAAGAAGCTCTTCAAGGATTGACTGATTTATAACCAGGTTGTCTTTCCTTAAGTAATTTTTTTCCCCCCATTATGAATGTAGAGAACCCTCAATTTTCCATTCCAGTTGGAGGCTGTCTGGATCTTTCAGGTCTCCTAGGACGATGCTTTTATATAAAGTGAGGATTATGACCAAGTGCTTTTTAAGATAAAATGGTGTGAACTTACTGATAAAGTTGAGGCAGCAAAGTTTTTCTGCTGGGATGATTCATTGTTTAGTACTTTTGTGCAAATGGTTGGCCGTGTGGGGGATGAGGCAGGACCAAGGAATTAGTAATCATAGAATCATAGGATATCAGGGTTGGAAGGGACCTCAGAAGGTCATCTAGTCCAACCCTCTGCTCAAAACAGGGCCAATCCCCAACTAAATCATACCAGGGCTTTGTCAAACCTGACCTTAAAAGCTCTAAGGAAGGAGATTCCACCACCTCCCTAGGTAACCCATTCCAATGCTTCACCACCCTCCTAGTGAAAAAGTTTTTCCTAATATCCAACCTAAACCTCCCCCACTGCAACTTGAGACCATTACTCCTTGTTCTGTCATCTGCTACCACTGAGAACAGTCTAGATCCATCCTCTTTGGAACCCCCTTTCAGGTAGTTGAAAGCAGCTATCAACCCCCCCCCTCATTCTTCTCTTCTGCAGACTAAATACAGTAATCCCAGTCCCCTCAGCCTCTCCTCATAAGTCATGTGCTCCAGCCCCCTAATCATTTTTGTTTCCCTTCGCTGGACTCGTTCCAATTTTTCCACATCCTTCTTGTAGTGTGGGGCCCAAAACTGGACACAGTACTCCAGATGAGGCCTCACCAATGCCGAATAGAGGGGAATGATCACTTCCCTCAATCTGCTGGCAATGCTCCTACTTGTACAGCCCAAAATGCCGTTAGCCTTGGCAACAAGGGCACACTGTTGACTCATATCCAGCTTCCCGTCCACCGTAACCCGTAGGTCCTTTTCTGCAGAACTGCTGCCTAGGCACTCGGTCCCTAGTCTGTAGCAGTGCATGGGATTCTTCCGTCCTAAGTGCAGGACTCTGCACTTGTCCTTGTTGAACCTCATCAGATTTCTTTTGGCCCAATCCTCTCATTCGTCTAGCTTCCTCTGTATCCTATCCCTACCTTCCAGCGTATCCACCACTCCTCCCAGTTTAATGTCATCTGCAAACTTGCTGAGGGTGCAGTCCACGCCATCCTCCAGATCGTTAATGAAGATATTGAACAGAACTGGTCCCACGACCGACCCTTGGGGAACTCCGCTTGATACTGGCTGCCAACTAGACATGGAGCCATTGATCACTACCCGTTGAGCCCGATGATCTAGCCAGCTTTCTATCCACCTTATAGTCCATTCATCCAGCCCATACTTCTTTAACTTGCTGGCAAGAATACCGTGGGAGACCGCATCGAAAGCTTTGCTAAAGTCAAGGAATAACACGTCCACTGCTTTCCCCTCATCCACAGAGCCAGTTATCTCATCATAGAAGGCAATTAGGTTAGTCAGGCATGACTTGCCCTTGGTGAATCCATGCTGACTGTTCCTGATCACTTTCCTCTCCTCTAAGTGCTTCAGAATTGATTCTTTGAGGACCTGCTCCATGATTTTTCCAGGGACTGAGGTGAGGCTGACTGGCCTGTAGTTCCCCGGATCCTCCTCCTTCCCTTTTTTAAAGATGGGCAGTACATTAGCCTTTTTCCAATCATATGGACCTCTCCCGATCGCCATGAGTTTTCAAAGATAATAGCCAATGGCTCTGCAATCACATCCGCCAACTCCTTTAGCACCCTCGGATGCAGCGCATCTGGCCCCATGGACTTGTGCTCGTCCAGCTTTTCTAAATAGTCCTGAACCACTTCTTTCTCCACAGAGGGCTGGTCACCTCCTCCCCATGCTGTGCTACCCAGTGCAGTAGTCTGGGAGCTGACCTTGTAATCGCAAGTGAAGTGAGTGGTTACTCCAGTAGATTGCTGTCTGAGGTTTGTTCCCCCGAGGAATAGATATGGCAGATGACCTATAAAATCTCTTCTGCTTTCTATTCTGAATTATTCTTTTAGCAACAAGGATGCATTTTATACATTATGCCAGACTTATATCTGTTTCATTCCCCACTTTCTGCTCCCCAGTTCTGTATGGCCCTATATAAGGGGAGGAGGGAGGAAGTAAGTATGACATTTGCGGAATACCGGCCAGGAAAATGTTGGAAATCACCAGCTTTGGAAACAAACATTTCATGTAGGGAGGTGGGAAGAAATCGATCCTAATGGAGGGTGTCATGTTCAGGTAGGTGCTCTGAGTCTGGAAGGCTAATTTTGTCTTTGAGGGAAGGATGTAGGAAAATGGATTCATCCTCACTTTGGTTTGATAGATTCTTAAAAGTGGTTACTGAGGAGTTTTTTCCTGCAGCTCAGGTCTCAGTTCTTCCCTGTTTATATTGGATTTCGTCCCTGTTTTCCGAGTGACCCATGAAGAGAAGAGAAATAAATCTGTTAGTCTCTACGGTGCCACAAGGACTGCTTGTTGTTTTTGCTGATACAGACTAACACGGCTCCCACTCTGAAACCTGTCACCATGAAGAGATTGTGGTTAGATCCATTTTCAGGGATGGTTTGGATGTTACAGATGCATGATGTCAGCCTTCTCTCTATTGGGAGCTATAATGAGCTTTCTGAGGTCTGCCAATTGGGAGAAATCTTATGGGACAAAAGAACGCGCCATACGGGGTCGGACCAATGGTCCATCTAGCCCAGTAGCCTGTCTTCCCACAATGGCAAATGGCAGGTTCTTTAGAGGGAATGAACAGAACAGACAATCACTGAGTGATCCATTCCCAGTCGTCCACTTCCAGCTTCTGGCAAACACAGGCTAGGGGCACCCAGAGCATAGGGTTGTATCCCTGACCATTCTGGCTAATAACCATTGATGGACCTGTCCTCCATGAACGTATCTAGTTCTTTTTTGGATCCTTTTATAGTTTTGGCCTTCACAACATCCCCTGGCAACCAGTTCCACAGGTAGACTGCGTTGTGTGAGGAAGTACTTCCTTTTGTTTTAAACCTGCTGCTTATTCATTTCATTGTGTGACTCCTAGTTCAGTGTTGATAGAAGACTGGGTAGGTCCAGTCCCCTATTTTGCCTAGAGCATGTGGGGATTTTGTGGGAGAATCTTGAGTCTTTATCAAGTCAGGAAAAATTTGAAGACCTTGTTTTGGTATGGAATGTTACTTTGGGAGATACCTTTATGGAAATGTTTATTTTGTTGGTTGAAAACCATTGTGTAATTAAACCCTTAATAAACTGTTGTGTCTCTCTGTTTTCATAATTTTTATTCAGATTCTGAGATGGAAGGAGTTTATCTAAAATCTGTGCGTAGCCCAGCTCTCGGCAACAGGTATAAAATGGTGCACAAAGGATTCAATAGTGTTGCAGTTTTCTCACAGGTATGAAGTAAAATGACTCTGCTTTCCTCATGAAATGTAACATATTTAAGACTGTGTTTCTATTTCATTGAGGGGGGAGGGATAGCTCAGGGGTTTGAGCATTGGCCTGCTAAACCTCGGGTTGTGAGTTCAATCCTTGAGGGGGCCATTTAGGGATCTGGGGCAAAAATCTGTCTGGGGATTGGTCCTGCTCTCAGCAGGGGGTTGGACTAGATGACCTCCTGAGGTCCCTTTCAACCCTGATATTCTATGATTAAGGTTTGTTTGCAACCCATTGTTCCTAAATAGTGAGTTCTAGCAAAATCCCAGTTATGATTTTATTATTCATTATAAAGGAGACCAGAATGCATACACTGATAGATGTGCATGCATCTTTAAGTTTATACTACTCTCTTTTCCATCAGAGAAAGGTCATTACCTAATTTGAAGTTAAATGGCTTCGTTTTCAATATTTAGTCTTCTTTCATTTATTGAACAATGCAAAATGGACAATTGCATTAATTATTGCGGGTGGCCTCTTTATAGTCGATATAGTATCTTACATTGCCCTCATCACTGCTGTAACGGAGCATCTATATTAGATGACAGAGCTGATTTTATAGGTGGAAATCTTAACTTTTTTGCTATTTACAAATGAAAAATCAAATTAGCATGGGAATTAAGCTTGTCTCCTATACTTGCATGCAGATAAATTCCACAATGCATACACAACACATACATAGACTGCACAATCTGTGCAGAAGCAACTTTTTTCTGAATCTGAAAATGTTGTGGCGTATATGTAAACTGTGAAGCTTATTTTCCGAACTTGCCCGCATTCTGGAATTTAATTTTGCATTTCCCAAATCTTTATGCATTGAGATGTGTTGTGCAGAGTACATAGCTTGTTTGGAAAACACGTCTAGCAAAATGCCTATCTCATTGTAAAATCTGTTGTATAGGCCTAGGGGAAGCTATTTTGCAGATGTTGTAGAATTTGCATTGTATACATAGTAGAATGTGGGTTGTGTGTCATCAGCATTGTTTCATGTAAAAAATTGTAGAATTTTGTCTTTTGGGTACAAGTTTGAGGTTCTAGAATGAATGAAATTACAAATATTTCTCTTTTAATAATCTGAAATATTTAGCTATAACACATACTGAAAACTGAAATTAGGATTGCCTGTTTAAAATGCAGTCTTAGAACTATTAACCAGTAAATCTCATTTAATTTCTCCCGTTATGTTACAGTCATATTCACTATAAATATTTTCTAGCAACAAATGATGGGCCTCAGCCTGCAGTACTTGCACGTTTCCCACTTACTCCCGGGGGAGTCACACACATGTGGGGGCTGTAGGATTGGGCACTGGAAGTAGCTCAAATATTAGGTACCTGTTTTGCGTTCAGCATTTTGTATAAAACAGGGATAAATGAGCACACCGCTTACGTATAGTGCAAGGCCAAAGTGATCATGTTCTAATTCCTTCCAGATTCCTGAGCAAGATGAGGCTTACTTAGCAGATAGTTTCTGTGTTGAAGAGGAGGAAGAGGAAAGTCTCAGGAAAAGTGACTCTAGTGAAGAAGAGGAAGTGTGTGTCAATTTTGACCTCGTAATGGATGAGCAGTCTGCTAGTGGAAGAAAACAATACTTCACTCGCCGCAGAGTAAAACTAAACCAGGCCAAGACGGAACAAAATTGTGCAGTTCCATTGACAAAGAAAAGGTCCCGAATTATTGTTCTTGATGATTCTAGTGGGGATGAAACAAATGTCAGTAATCAGAGGCCAGTAAAAACAGCTTCTCCCAGGACAGACTACAGCCATGCTCACTTACCCAAGTCATTGCTTTCAGACTCTCCCGGACAGCATAAAGCTCCTGCTAGAAAGAACCCTATTCATCAGCCCCAGGAGAACAAGGGTCAGAGACTAATTAACCTGAAGGCTTCAGTGTCAGAAGTGCTGGACTTTCAGCCAGAAAGTAGGGGCAGAGGCAGGCTGCCTTCGCTGGCTGTTGCCAGCAATGATTCCCTGAGAGGGGATGCGGATTTTCAGGCAAAAGTCAAGGTACGTATTATTTCAAAGGCATAAGACCGCCACTTCACTTCACATGTATTTATAGAGTGCCTTGCAAACTGGGGCCCCGACCCTGATCGATTAGTTACTTCTGCTACTGTAAATACAGGTAATAATGGCTGTGAATCTGGTGCCATTTGGGAGAACGTTGAAGGGGCAGTGCAGTGTAGTACTAGGGAAGTGGCCATATCTCCTTATCACTCACTAAGTGGAGCTTTGCTGCACACAGTCTGCATTTGATGGTCAATGTCAAGATGTTGGGAACTGACAGAATTTTCAGTTAACAGTCGTTGAGGGACATGATCACATTTCCGATAATGGGGAGCTTCAGATAGTTTGGGGTCAAATAATCAGGGTTCTGTTATAATTTTGGTATTTATAATTCCTGTAATAGATTTGTACATTTGATCCAAAATCACACCGTAAAATCTGACTCCTAAATCCTTATGTAGGCATCCAAATAAAAGCGTCCTGATTGTCAAAGGTGCTGAGCACGTGCAGCGCTGATGACATCACTGGTATTGGTGAGTGCTGATTACTTTTAAAGTTCAGGCCACTCATCTGGTACCTAATCCAGATTTGGGAGCCTAGCTTTAGGCAGGCAGATTTGAAATGTTGACCTTGAAGCTTAAGTCTCTGCAGTACAGAAAAGTTACAAACGAGATAAAAGTGAATTTCTCATTAAAAGATGCAACTGAATGATTTCTGAGAGAAAGCCAGGATGAGCGTGAAACAAAACTTGATGCTGCTAAGTTTTTATATTTAAATCCACATTCTTAGGGAGTGCCATCCTTTTGCTCCATATTGCTATTACAAACATGGTGTAGTATGTGCTTTTTATGTTTGCAGGTGGAAGGTTCTTCAAAAATCCACTGTGCAAACACTTCAGATACCTGGTGTTCTGCTTCCAAGGGAAATTCTGCTGCTGCAACACCTATTTCAGCTGGTCTTCTGGAGAGAAAAGCCTCCCTTTGTATTCTGGTTGACAGTCGTGAGATCTCCTCTGGATCGGAAATAATTTCCTCCCTAAAAGCAGTTCATGGAGTAAAGGTGCAGGTTTGCTCTCTCGGTGGCTGTGATTACATTGTGAGCAATCGAATGGCAGTGGAAAGGAGAACTCAGTCAGAACTGCTGAACAGTCTGAACAGGAACAAAGTTACACAACGGATTCAGCATTTGCAGAGCATGTTCGAGAGGATATGTGTGATTGTGGAAAAGGACAGGATTAAAGCAGGTTAGCTAGTATTCACACTGCTGCTGTGACTGGCAAAATTAATAATGACTGCATTGGCTTTATATACTACTGGAACCAGTGACATTTTAAGAACATTTGTTTTAGTACCTATGTAAGCCAGAAACCCATCTCTACAAGCTGAGCAGTATAATTTGCTGTATGTTGAAAGGTTTTATAAATGGATGTAAAGTTATTTGCAAAATCAAACATAGCGATCCCTATTTTATTTATTCATAGCAATGCTAGTCCCTGAAGCAGCCAAAAGCCTGCTTTGCCCAGTGAGATGAAGGCAATTTACCTTCTCTTATTTGTTTAGCTGAGAATATTTTTTTAAGTAGTGCTATAAAGGTAAACACCAATATTCCTACAAAACAGCATACTGTATATTTTTAAACTGAAGTGTACGTAGCATTAAGAAGACAACTTGTTCCATCAAATTGCCATGTTGCTGCCAATAGACATTTAGTATCTAACAGATTATGTAGTCAATGGCCTTGCTTTGAAATCAGAGAGAAGTAGGAGACTCTGTACAGCAGTTGTAGGTATTAAATTGTTGAAACCAAACAGTTTTGTAAATGTAGCTTTGTTTTATGTGAAGTATAAATGCTTAAATCTGTAAGCCCCAGTGCTCCTGATCCCTGCCCCATGTAACAAACTGGCAGAGGACTCTGGGATTGATGCAAGCTTTGAACATGGATGCTGAGGGTGAAGTGCTTAAATTCTATATAGTCACAAAAATAAGTGGCTTGACTTATGTAAAGGTGCCTCACTATCCCACTGCTGATGCTGTTGCACACATTGTTCATTCCTGTAACATCCTGTCCACTTTCCTTCATTCTCTTGTTTCCAAAATGCTGCTGCTCTCCTCCTTTTCCTTCCCCATTACTACATCCATGTTACTTATCTGCTCAAGTTTCTTCGCTGGCTACTCATCTCTTACCACTTCATGTTAAAGCACCGAGTCCCTACCTTCATGGCCCTATATAATCTCTCCTTCTTCTCCACTGCTTGCCCCTGTGCTCCTCATGTTAACTGCTCTTCATCTATTTTGCATTTTCAACCGAGCATTTTGTCATCTAGCCCTTGTATTTGGTACAGCTTCCTACTTCCTTTCTGCCACATTTTCTCTTTCCCTCTTCCAAGAAACCAGCCTTCTCCCCAATAATCTCTTTTTATGTGAGTAGTTTTCCCTCATCTCATCTTATATAGTGAGTTTTCTAAAACAGTCTTATTGTTTGTAAAGTAGCCTACAAAGTTCTGATCATGATTATCGATGTATATTCCTTTTTAACAATCCCAGATTTAAAAAGAATTCAGTCTCTCTGAAAACTCTGATTCTCAACTCTTCTATTCTAAATATGCAGGAGAGACTTCAAGATTATTCCAAAGGACCAAGTACTATGATGCCATGCTCTCAGCCTTAATCCGGGCTGGAATCCGAATCCTTTTCAGCTCTTGCCAAGAGGAATCTGCCCATTTGCTGAAAGATCTGGCTCTGGTAGAACAGAGAAAGAATGTTGCTATTCATGTGCCAACAGAAGTGAAAGGGGCCAAAGAAGAAGCTCTCCGGTTCTATCTGAGTATTCCCAACATCAGCTACTTAGCGGCACTGAACATGTGCCATGGCTTTGATTCTGTGAAGAAGATGATTAACAGGTAATGGCAGGTTGGATTGCTTTGTAAATACCTCAGGATTCATTTTACAGGGGAAAGTGAATTTGGCAGGTGATCCTTTCACCTCCCTCTGTGCCCTTGCTTTTCATGCCACTTCCTTGACCCTCTCACACAAGATCTCTTGCCAGGGCAGGGATCATCTAGAGTGGCTTGGGGTAGCAATCTCTGCCACGGCACTGCTCATAATAGTTACTCTAACAGCGTTTCTCAAATGCACCAGGGGCTTTTCTTGCGGCCACAGCCTCCTGGGCAGTGATTGGGGGGACGGGGCAGGGGGGAGAAGCAGTGACTCTTCCCCTAGGCCGCCAGCAGAGGTTGGGCCCTGCCCCTCTGGAGCCAGAAATGCTGGAGGAGCAGGCAGTTGGTGTGAGTTCCCCATCTTCCTAGGGCTGGTGGGGCTCAGGCTTCCGGCTTCAGCCCTGGGATGGGAGGCAGCAGGCTCTGGTCCCTGGCCGCAGGGCTTCGGCCCAGACGTGGGCTTTGGGTGCTGGCCCCGGCTCCCTACCCCCTATTGCCCCTGGCCTCTGCTGCCTCTCTACCCACCTCCCCATCCAGGGCTTAATTTGTCCCCCAGCATGCCAGGTCTGAGTTAATTTGCTGTGAAAAGTGATATTTGTATGTTAGTATAAATTTTCACTGCCTCTCAGCTAGCTAGCAAGACTGCTTCTGTGAAAAATGCTATTAACAGACATACAAATATCACTTTTCATAGCAGCAGACTTACTAACTAGCAAGTCTAGAACAGAAAAGGAAACAAAAAAGCAAAAGAAACAACAATAAAAGACAAGAACATGCAAAGCACCTTATTTTTGTTTCTATTCTGTTTAGGTCCAGTAAAGAATAGTACATTATTTTGATTGATTGATTGGGGGAAAAAAAAAAAAAAAAACCTTACATAAATAAATTACAATGATTTGGGTGTGTATCTATGCATATTGATTTGTTTTTCCTAAAGTTAATTAAGTATTTTAGGAAAAAATTGTCAGAGCAGCCACCAATAAGTGTCGGTGGCCGCACTTTCATGCTACCAAAAAATGTGTTGAGAACCCCCTGCCCTAACATGTGCTTTCCTTCCTTCACTGCTTCCAAGTGTCACGCCCCAGCACTTCTCTCTAGGCTCCCTGCTCATCTTCCCTCCTTTCTAACCAGTCAGCCTAACTCTGGAATGTGACATAAGCCCCCGTCCTCAGCCCGGCCTTTGCTCTCACCTCATTGTGTCCCAAGTTGTTCTCTGCTTTGGGCTAGCCTCATCTGATATGGGGGAGTTCCCTCAAGTCCCAATAAGAGAATACTATGAAAAGTTCCCTGGCATCTCTGGTCCCTTGCTTACCTGTATCAGATACATGTAGCAGATTGAACAAGCACCTGCTTCGTTTGTCCCACTTGGCATTTCCCCTAGTGTGTGCTGGAACCCAAAGAGCAGCAACTGAAATACCCTCTTTTGTGTAATGTCTTTTACAGCTCCCCGAAGGACATAGCCACCTGTGCCCAAGTGAGTCAGCAGAAGGCTGAGGAGATCTACCGCTATATCCATTCTGGCTTTGACTTGCAAATGCTGCCTGAAAAACTTCACACCAAAGGGAAGAGTAACACGTAACAGCAACACACTGAGACAGACACAAGTCTGGACTCTGGAACTTGAGGCAATTTATTTTTAAACAATGCACTTTATTATTGTTACATATGATTCACTGTAAAATATGTAAATAAATCCTTGCACAAAAAGTATATTTCTTTATAGGGGGAGAGGGGATGTTGAGTTGTGCTGCTGTGACAGAATGAAACAGTAAGTATCTACGATGTTGGTTCTTGGGGAAGCATTTGCTGGACCAGGCCCACTCTGGCCATCCCTCTTACAACGTTTGGAAGAGTGGATAGGTTACCATGCAAGACAGATGTGGCTCTGTCCTCTAGTGGCTGGTCCATACACAGGAATGTATGAGTCTACTTTTGCCTCTGAGCTACGGAAGGCTTCTTTAACTTGGGCAGTAAAACTTCTTGTGTTTTGCAAGGGGCATCACATTACATCTCTGCCCCTTCACTACAGTAAGGAGATGGTACTTTATCCTTTTTATAGCTAGATGTTACTTGCAAGGTGTTACTGTATGTATGTATGCCAAATATGGGCAGGGATCATGTCATTAAAACTTTCTCTGGCAGATGTCCATCATGTGGGCAAGCTTATCATTGTGTAAAGATGCCAAAATGATTTCCAGAGCCATCTGAATTCTCTCTGTCTCTTGCTAATACTATATATCGCTTATTACTACATCAGGGTTACAGCATTGTTACAGCTGAACTGGTTAATAGTGGAGGCCTAAATGAAGCAAGGTTGTCAGCTGAGTGGTACACGTGGCTCCTCTTGCCCAAAGCGTGTCGGTTTAACATGCTGTTGATGAATTCTAGATACTTGTCCACATAGAATGGTCTGGCACTGCAGCTGGACCGTGGTATTCCACAGGTAGACTAAAGCTGGGGTCTTTGCTGGGTTATGGAAAGATATTAAGCTCCACACCAAACTGATCCTTCCACATCTAGTACACCTTCAAACTGAGTTCTCACGTCAGGAGTAAAAACTGAGGTAGCTCATTGTACCCAATGGCTTTCCGCTCTTGAAACATTATTCAAATGCAGAAACATGATGTAAAAAGTTTCAATATCCCAGTGCTGATCCATTTGTCATTTTGTTCTTTGGCAATGTGTATCTAGGAACCATTCGATGCAGTGATACACACCAGCAGGGCCAGTGTTTTCTGCCAATGAAAACAGTAATTTTGGATATGTATTATGTTAATACAAAAAAATGCTAGAGGCAGCTAAGCTGGAGAGGTGGGGGACAGATGCGGGGCACAGGGGTACAGCCCAGGGCAGAGGGGTGAGGTGCTGTGGGCGCTGCCCAGAGCAGGTGCGAGCACCATCCACTCCGCAGCATCATGAGAGAGCTCAGCATCCTTCTGCCAAGTGCCCTACCCACCCAGGGGAAGCTCCATGGGTCAGGTGTTTCTGGGCAAAAATCCAGAGGAGGGTAGGAGGGAACGTGACCCTGCATGCCCCACCCACTCTGACTTGCAATTCTGGAAATGAAAAATCATTTTGGAAAAAACCATAGCAATAGCTGCAATTTCTGGAAAACACTAGCCCTAACACCAGGGAGCCACGCTCAGTATGTTGCTGCCACCTTGTGGAAATTGGGGGGGAATCTATTAGTAGATGACTTCCCTTGCTTAATATTAGGAAGATGGGTGAAGATAAAGATTTTTAAGAAAGATATCTTAGTGAAAGCCTTCCTGTTTCTTTTCCACAGCAACCATAGTTAGCTTGCAGAAAGACGGTTGTATGGATTTTAACGTAAGCAACAAAAGTAGAAATCCTTGTTGATAAGTGATTATTTCTAACAGATGGTATTGAAGACTTGGTTGGCCTATCTGCAACCCATTTGTTCATCCTAGGCCCTACTAGGCTGCAGAACAAGTTATAGTGAAGTGTGATTAACAGTTGAGGTCTCCATAGGCACTGTGGTTTGAATCTAGTTCTCATATCATAGATCTGATGTTTAGTTACACTGCTTCATGTTTAAATGTTAGAAAATGGCTCTACCCCATTACAGTAAAGTTTCATGGTAGGTTTTTTTAAGTGGCATGGCTTATTATTGGGGACCTACCAAATTCATACTTCAATTTGGTCAATTTCATGATCATAGGATTTTAAAATTGATAAATGTCATGGTGTTGTAACTGTAGGGATCCTGACCCACAGGGTTTGCAGGGGAGGGGAGGCACAAGGTGATTGGAAGAGGGACAGGGTATTGCCAACCTTACTTTTATGCTGCTGCTGGCAGCAGTGCTGCCTTCAGAGCTGGGTGGCCAGAGAGCAGCAGCTGCTGGATGGGAGCTCAGCTCTGAGGGCTATGCCACCACCAGCAGCAGCACAGAAGTAAGGAGGGCCTGGGATGGTATTGCTAGTAGGGCTGTCAAGTGATTAAAAAAATTAATCGTGATTAATCATGCTGTAAAATAAATTGTATTCTATTATTGTTTAAATATTTTTGGATGTTTTCTTTTTTCAAATATATTGATGTCAATTACAAGACAGAATACAAAGTGTACAGTGTTCACTTTGTATTCTGTGTTGTAATTGACATCAATATATTTGAAAATGTAGAAAAACATCCAAAAATATTTAATCCTAGAATATCAGGGTTGGAAGGGACCTCAGGAGGTCATCTAGTCCAACCCAATTCCCAGGACTGATATTTGCCCTAGATCCCTAAATGGCCCCCTCAAGGATTGAACTCACAACCCTGCGTTTAGCAGGCCAATGCTCAAACCACTGAGCTATCCCTCCCCTGAGAGGAGCCAGTACCACTCAGCTGACAACCTTGCTTCATTTAGGCCTCCACTATTAACCAGCACAGCTGTAACAATGCTGTAACCCTCATGTAGTAAGAAGCTATATATACTACCGTGTTTCCCCGAAAATAAGACAGTGTCTTATATTAATTTTTGCTCCCAAAGATGCGCTAGGTCTTATTTTCAGGGGAGGTCTTATTTTTCTTGTCCTGGCGGCGGCCTTATATTCCGGGGTGGCCTTATTATGGGGAGGTCTTATTTTCGGGGGATGCCTTATATTACAGCGAGAGGCAAAACTGGAAGTAGGTCTTATTTTCGGGGAAACAGGGTATTTCTATTGGTATTCTATTGTTTAACAGTGCCATTAATAACAATTTTTTTAAATCACAATAATTTTTGAGTTAATTGCATGTTAACTGCAATTATTCAACAGCCCTAATTGCTACCCTTACTTCTGTGCTGCTGCCTCCAGAGCTGAGCCCTCTCCAGCCCCCCAGCTCTGAAGGCAGCAGCCCAGAAGTAAGGTGGGATGGCATGGTATTGCCACCCTTACTTCTGCACTGCTGCTGGCGGGGCGCTGCCTTCAGAGCCGGGCGCCTGGCCAGCAGCTGCTGCTCTCCGCCACCCACCTCTGAAGGCAGGTCAGAAGGTTAGCAATACCATGAGCCCCCTGCAAACCCCTTTTGGGTAGGGCCCCCCAGTTCATGAAACGCTGGTCCTCTCCGTGAAATCAGTATAGTATAGGGCAGGGGTAGGCAACCTATGGCACACCTGCCAAAGGCAGCACACGAGCTGATTTTCAGTGGCACTCACACTTCTTAAACATTTTAAAAAACCTTATTTACTTTAATATAGAACTAAACTATTGCTGTATGTATAGACTTATAGAAAGAGACCTTCTAAAAACTTTAAAATGTATTACTGGCACGTGAAACCTTAAATTAGAGTGAATAAACGAAGACTCGACACACCACTTCTGAAAGGTTGCCAACCCCTGGTATAGGGTAAAAGTACACAAAAGACCAGATTTCAGTCTGTGATGTGTTTTTCACGACCCTACTTATTTTGCTCCTAAGCCCTTTACCTTCCATGGTAGCAGTTAAAGCTTTGTTCCTTTTTGAAGGGAGAGTGAAGTATATATGATTATGTAATTCTTTCCCATAGAGCTTGTGTAGAAAACGAGAAAGTAAGTTTGAACAGCTTTTTAGGCAGGCGGGGGAGAAGAGTATGCTAAATCAAGAGGAAATAGTAGGATTAAACTTCAAAATGATCTGGAGAAATGGGCTGAAGTAAATAGGATGAAAATCAGTAAGGCCAACTGCCAAGTACTCCACTTAGGAAAGAACAATCAGTTGCACACATGGGAATAGTCCCTTACCCAAAGTCATGTGAGTCCAGCTAAACTCTTCAGTGTGTTTTACAAACAATAACTGATCCTCACCCCAGCACAGCAAGCTACATAAACAGAGTCTAGCTTTATACAAAGCTAGGGGCATTAATTAAGGGTCTGAGCATGCCCCCAAACTCCACCTATGGAAATAGCAGATCCCATGGAGGTGATAGCAGGGTTACACTATCACCTCCATGGGCAAGTCCTATAGCTTATTGGGGGAGAGGGGGACAGCTGCTAAGCAGGGAGGCATGCCCAACCTTCCTCTGGCCTGAGAAACGTTAAGGTGGGAACCTTTCCCAATTCACCCTGCACTATTGAAGACAGACCCAGAAGAAAGTAACAGGTACACTCAGCTTGTGGCAGTTAGGGACACATTAAGGCTCACTAGGGTGAAGGCCTCCCTCGATGCTTCTAAGGATATAGCAACTCAGCAGAGAGATGCACCTGGTGTCAGGCCCTAGCTGCTGAAAAGTGGGACTTGTCTTTTCTTCGAGAAGCCTCATATACAGATCCTACATGGCCAGAGATCCCCACTCTCTCCTCCCCCCAATTTAAAAAGGCTTTATAAAAAAAATTCCTACATACTATCTGAAGGTACAGGTTTGCAACATTAAGCAGCTGGTAACTAACTGATTTTATATTTACACCTTTACATCATTTACTATAACAATGACATGATTATGAAACCGTTGAGACATTTGAAAAGCATTGAGAAGAGTTATTTAATAAAAATACAGCGGTTTTCAATATAGGAAATTAAAAGGCCATTTCATTACAAACCCTACTGTAGGTTTATTACACTACCATTTTTAAAACATTATTTTTACCTTAAAAGGAAAAAAAACTTTTGACACTAATTGGTATTTTATAAATTTTCCCCCCAAGAGGAAGTGAAGTGAGAGGTACACCCTGAACTGGGACAGAGTTTTAATTTACACAAAAGATCAAGTATTATTAATCGCATCAGTAGGTATGAATGAAACAAGACTCGAACATAATTGGACACCTTAAAACACTACAGGCCAAATTTCAGTGTGAGACGACCAAGTCTGGGAGCACACGTTGAAAGGGCCAGCTGAAGCCCCTTGGAATATTTTGCCCTTTAATTCAGTAGAAGTTACAGTAAGTGTTAAACTATTTACAACCATGGACTTGGTTAAGTAGAAAAATAGGAATCTTCTTGCTCTTCTTCATCAGACTGCTCTGCTGCTTCACCTACGAACAGCTTCCCTATAACAGAGTCATTCACTGCACCTGCAACAAGGAAAGCATTGGGGGAAAAGTTGACTGGAGTAGCAAAGCACTTAGAGACAGCAAGTGCAAGCAGGAAGTGAATTGCTGCTGATTTTGCTCCAACAGAACAGCTTTAGGGAGCATCCTACTGCACTCCTAGCTTGAAGGTAGCAATCACCTTCAACTCAGTATCTCAAAGGATTAGGCCTGAAATGAGGAAAAGCAGCAAGGATAACAAAGCTCACCTTGATCGAAGGCAAATGTGGTGGTTCTTCCCGAGGTTGGAGTGGTAAACACAGTTCGAGCCTGATTTAAATGACAGGGGAACAAGTTTACACAACTTTGTCCATTGTTGCATCAACTATAATGAAGATACTAGTTCACTATTCTAATGCAATTATGTGTGGTGTAGGGCCCCATTCAGTAGCTGGCCTCAGAGACCATCCACCAGATTGGGTCCTCCAGGTGAGACAGATTTTGTGAATCCCACCAGGGCTTTGGCGTGACCTAGGTACCAGGAAGCAGTCGATTTTGCACATGCCCACCGGTGGGAATTTAGTACCTATGGGGTGAGGCAGCAGCTGAGTTTGGGTTTGGAGGAAGTTAGGCACGTGGGGTAGATTCACAAAGAAACCTAGGCATCGTGACCTGGAGCATCGCCACACTTAACTGGGTAGGTGCCTAGAAAATCATGGATTCACAAAGCCTGGCTTTTGCACTCGGGCTCCTACATGAGAGCGTTTGCGAACAGGGGCTGCTAACAGGGAGTTTCGCAAGGGAGTTCTCCAGGTGAAGGAGGAGCAATACAGCACCCTTTTGGGCGGACAGGGGGCTGCAGACGGGAGTTTGACAGAGGGAGGCTTACGATGGCTAGGAAGACCCGCAACACCTGTGCCAGCACTGCTTCTGTCTCCTCCACCTGCGCCTGTAGCCAGACAGAGCGCCTGAGCATGGATGCTTCTACCCAGATCCTGGTGTGGTTTTGCAGAGACTGTAACTTGCAATTTCCACTTACTGATATCCAGGCTGGGGGGACCATCCAATGTGAAAGGTGCCTGCTGGTGGAATCTCTCAGGCAGCAGGTGGGAGAGCTACAGGAGGAGGTGGCTAGGTTGAGAAGCATCCGAATCCACGAGCAATTCCTGGACAGTGTCCATGTGGAGACAGCTGAGGTAGCTGTCCCAGGACACAGGACTGCTGATAGACCACTGGTGGAGAAGGAGATGGCTCAGGGTGGACACTGGCAGCTGGTTACTTCTGGCAGCAGGCAGTGCTCCACCCCTGCTCCGAACCCTCCCGCTGTGGTAACAGGTAACCGTTATGCTCTTCTTGATACAGGAAAGAAGGCATTACCCCCTACAGTAGAGGAGGAGAAGCCTCGTACCCCTAAGGCTGGGAGGTCTGCGGCCACCACTGCGAATAGGAAACGTAGGGTAGTGGTGGTCGGAGACTCTCTGCTGAGGGGGACGGAGGCGCCCATCTGTCGCCCTGACATTTCATCTCGGGAGGTATGCTGCCTGCCGGGAGCCCGTATCCGAGACGTTACGGAGGCATTGTCGAGGATTATCCAGCCCTCTGACTACTACCCCATGCTACTCATCCATGTGGGCACAAATGATACTGCACGGTGTGACACTGAGCGGATCAAGAGTGACTACAGGGCTCTGGGAGTACGGGTGAAGGAGTTTGGAGCGCAGGTGGTATTCTCTTCGATTCTTCCTGTCAAAGGTAGGGGCCCGGGCAGAGACAGATGCATCATGGAGGTGAATGCCTGGCTGCGAAGATGGTGTCGCCAGGAGGGCTTTGGCTTCCTAGACCACGGGATGCTATTTGAGGAAGGACTGCTAGGCAGAGATGGTGTTCACCTTTCGAGGAGGGGAAAGACCCTATTTGGACACAGACTGGCTAACCTAGTGAGGAGGGCTTTAAACTAGGTTCGACGGGGACAGGTGAGCAAAGCCCGCAGGTAAGTGGGGAACATGGAGACCTGGGAGATGGGTCGGAGACGAGAGGGAGTGTGGGCTATATTGGCAGAGAGAAAGGAGGGTCAGGACAAAACCGGGAGGAAAGATCAAACCAGTATCTTAGATGCTTATATACAAATGCGAGAAGTATGGGTAATAAGCAGGAAGAACTGGAAGTGCTAATAAATAAATACAACTATGACATTGTTGGCATCACTGAAACTTGGTGGGATAATACACATGATTGGAATGTTGGTGTGGATGGATACAGCTTGCTCAGGAAGGATAGACAGGGGAAAAAGGGAGGAGGTGTTGCCTTATATATTAAAAATGTACACACTTGGACTGAGGTAGAGATGGACATAGGAGACGGAAGTGTTGAGAGTCTCTGGGTTAGGCTAAAAGGGGTAAAAAACAAGGGTGATGTCATGCTAGGAGTCTACTACAGGCCACCTAACCAGGTGGAAGAGGTGGATGAGGCTTTTTTTAAACAACTAACAAAATCATCCAAAGCCCAAGATTTGGTGGTGATGGGGGACTTCAACTATCCGGATATATGTTGGGAAAATAACACAGCGGGGCACAGACTATCCAACAAATTCTTGGACTGCATTGCAGACAACTTTTTATTTCAGAAGGTTGAAAAAGCTACTAGGGGTGAAGCTGTTCTAGACTTGATTTTAACAAATAGGGAGGAACTCGTTGAGAATTTGAAAGTAGAAGGCAGCTTGGGTGAAAGTGATCATGAAATCATAGAGTTTGCAATTCTAAGGAAGGGTAGAAGGGAGAACAGCAAAATAGAGACAATGGATTTCAGGAAGGCGGATTTTGGTAAGCTCAGAGAGCTGATAGGTAAGGTCCCATGGGAATCAAGACTGAGGGGAAAAACAACTGAGGAGAGCTGGCAGTTTTTCAAAGGGACACTATTAAGGGCCCAAAAGCAAGCTATTCCGCTGGTTAGGAAAGATAGAAAATGTGGCAAAAGACCACCTTGGCTTAACCACGAGATCTTGCATGATCTAAAAAATAAAAAGGAGTCATATAAAAAATGGAAACTAGGACAGATTACAAAGGATGAATATAGGCAAACAGCACAGGAATGCAGGGGCAAGATTAGAAAGGCAAAGGCACAAAATGAGCTCAAACTAGCTAAGGGAATAAAGGGGAACAAGAAGACTTTTTATCAATACATTAGAAGCAAGAGGAAGACCAAAGACAGGGTAGGCCCACTGCTTAGTGAAGAGGGAGAAACAGTAACAGGAAACTTGGAAATGGCAGAGATGCTTAATGACTTCTTTGTTTCGGTCTTCACCGAGAAGTCTGAAGGAATGCCTATCCTAGTGAATGCTAATGGGAAGGGGGTAGGTTTAGCAGATAAAATAAAAAAAGAACAAGTTAAAAATCACTTAGAAAAGTTAGATGCCTGCAAGTCACCAGGGCCTGATGAAATGCATCCTAGAATACTCAAGGAGCTAATAGAGGAGGTATCTGAGCCTCTAGCTATTATCTTTGGAAAATCATGGGAGACGGGAGAGATTCCAGAAGACTGGAAAAGGGCAAATATAGTGCCCATCTATAAAAAGGGAAATAAAAACAACCCAGGAAACTACAGACCAGTTAGTTTAACTTCTGTGCCAGGGAAAATAATGGAGCAAGTAATTAAGGAAATCATCTGCAAACACTTGGAAGGTGGTAAGGTGATAGGGAACAGCCAGCATGGATTTGTAAAGAACAAATCATGTCAAACCAATCTGATAGCTTTCTTCGATAGGATAACGAGTCTTGTGGATAAGGGAGAAGCTGTGGATGTGGTATACCTAGACTTTAGTAAGGCATTTGATACGGTCTCGCATGATATTCTTATCGACAAACTAGGCAAATACAATTTAGATGGGGCTACTATAAGGTGGGTGCATAACTGGCTGGATAACCGTACTCAGAGAGTTGTTATTAATGGTTCCCAATCCTGCTGGAAAGGCATAACGAGTGGGGTTCCGCAGGGGTCTGTTTTGGGACCGGCTCTGTTCAATATCTTCATTAACGACTTAGATATTGGTATAGAAAGTACGATTATTAAGTTTGCGGATGATACCAAACTGGGAGGGATTGCAACTGCTTTGGAGGACAGGGTCATAATTCAAAATGATCTGGACAAATTGGAGAAATGGTCTGAGTTAAACCGGATGAAGTTTAACAAAGACAAATGCAAAGTGCTCCACTTAGGAAGAAAAAATCAGTTTCACACATACAGAATGGGAAGAGACTGTCTAGGAAGGAGTACGGCAGAAAGGGATCTAGGGGTTATAGTGGACCACAAGCTAAATATGAGTCAACAGTGTGATGCTGTTGCAAAAAAAGCAAACGTGATTCTGGGATGTATTAACAGGTGTGTTGTGAGCAAGACACGAGAAGTCATTCTTCCGCTCTACTCTGCTCTGGTTAGGCCTCAGCTGGAGTATTGTGTCCAGTTCTGGGCATCGCATTTCAAGAAAGATGTGGAGAAATTGGAAAGGGTCCAGAGAAGAGCAACAAGAATGATTAAAGGTCTTGAGAACATGACCTATGAAGCAAGGCTGAAAGAATTGGGTTTGTTTAGTTTGGAAAAGAGAAGACTGAGAGGGGACATGATAGCAGTTTTCAGGTATCTAAAAGGGTGTCATAAGGAGGAGGGAGAAAACTTGTTCACCTTAGCCTCTGAGGATAGAACAAGAAGCAATGGGCTTAAACTGCAGCAAGGGAGGTCTAGGTTGGACATTAGGAAAAAGTTCCTAACTGTCAGGGTGGTTAAACACTGGAATAAATTGCCTAGGGAGGTTGTGGAATCTCCATCTCTGGAGATATTTAAGAATAGGTTAGATAAATGTCTATCAGGGATGGTCTAGACAGTATTTGGTCCTGCCATGCGGGCAGGGGACTGGACTCGATGACCTCTCGAGGTCCCTTCCAGTCCTAGAATCTATGAATCTATGAATCTATGAATATGATGAATGGAGGAAGCAGCACCTGAGAATGGGATTCACAGAAATGAGCAGGCTAGGTGGCTCCTTGCCCAAGCCAGGTCATGGCAGGTGCCAACATGAGGGAGGTATTAGGTGCCTATAGCCAAGAGAGGGGCAGGGCTTAAGTCCAGGCTACAAGGAGGCACTTCCCTCAGCTTCAAACACTGAGGGCATTAGGCACTTTATTTTTAATAGTAAGAGGAGCTCCCTCAACTTTTATCCCAGTGGTTAGGGGACACACCTGGGTGGTTGGAGACCTCTGGTTCAAATTTCTCCCACTCCCTGCACAACAGGGAGCAGGATTTGAACTGAGATTACCACCTCTCAGGTGAGTGCCCTAATCACTGGGCTATGGGAGACTGTGATGGGGGAATCCGGCAGGCCGCCTGTTGAAGCTGTTCCATTGTGGATAACTAATGTTTAAAAACATCATTAGACTGGGGGACTGGACCTTCCCAGGTGAGTGCTCTAACCACGAGACTACCCCATTACTAATGCTTTCTTTCTCTCTGGCCCCATGACTCTTTCATTATTTAAACCATAGTGCAACAGCTTCAACAGGAGAGACTGAGGGAGCCCCACATTAGCTCAACAGTTAGAGCAAATGTGAGAGCTGGCAGATCCCAGCTCAAAACCCTCCTACATCCCAGGTGAGAATCGTGACCACTGGGCTAAGAGTTTTGAAGGAGGCGTTCTCTCTTGTGTAAGTTGCCTAGAGGGGTCTGATTCAGTAAGGGAGCTTATCAGACAGGGCCCTGGAGGCTAGTCAGGTGTTTATCTGCCTATCTTTTCCTAGATTGTGCATCGCTCCGAGCCTTAAGCAGCTGGATGCCTGACCTGGCTGCCCGCAGTTCTCAGTGGCCATGGTTCGCCGTTCCCAGCCAATGGGAGCTGCGGGAAGCAGCAGCCTGCACGTCCCTGCGGCCCACACCGCTTCCCGCAGCTCCCATTGGCCGGGAATGGCAAGCCACGGCCACTGGGAACTGCAGACGGTCAATGTAAACTGTCTCGCGGCCTACCAGCGGATTACCCCGACGGGCCGCAGGTTGCCCACCCCTGACCTACAGGGCTAGGCAGCAGCTGATCTGAGGAGCTACATTTTGGACTTTGGCACCTAAAGTGCTAGTTAGGTTCCTAGATCCCTTTGTGGATCTAGCTCCTAGTGTTTCTGCATTTAGTCGTGACCGAGAATTGCCATTTTCTGGCTAGAAGTTGTTTTCTCCAACATACAGTTTTGAAGACTGGGAGCTTTTACTATAACAAGTAGGTCCACAATTACAGCTTTGCAATTGTGGGATTTTTCTGATTCCATTCTGCAGGAGGAACAGTGCACAGGAACTCCTGGCTACATACTCCATACTAGCATCACTAGTTTTCAGTTCAAATTACAGGAAAAAATCATTACCGATTTCTTCTTGATGTTGCCCCAGGTACCCTTCTTGCCTTGTGTGTTCTTTTGCATTCTAAACACATACTTATCGTAATCATGCCTGTAAATACAAACAATTCAGTCAGTATTACTGGTGTATCTACGCTGCAGATTCCAGTTGGTACAATTACAGCCATTATAAATTAGTTACCCCCTAAGGCAGAAAAGTAACTGAACCATTTTAAAGAAAAATGGATAACATATTTAGTCTTATTTTTAAAAAATCCAGCACTATACTTCTGTGCATGAATTGTATGAAACTTTATAGTAACACTGTCGGCAGAATGTGCAACAGCTCTCTGAAGTGAGATACCAGTGAAACAGTCAGCATCCTCCTCTAAAAATATAGTGCTTATCCCTTCCATTCAGAAATTGGCATTCGCTAAGCTTAGCACCCAAGAAGCTGCTGCTGCTTCCTCAATCAACCCCTGAAGTGAAGCCTTTTGTATTAGCCACAGTAGTTAGGAATTCTACTTCAGGACTTCTAGGAGCTACTGAGGGTTCTCAACCAGCTTTGGCCAGGTCTACACTACAAACTTTTGCTGGTATAATAATGTTGGTTAGGGATGCAGTTCTTTAGGACATTTTTGTACCAGCAAAAAGCCCTGCTGTAAACTGTGTAGATGCAGTTATACTCCCAAAAATGTCTCTTTCATAGATCATAAGACCAGAACGGTGACCTTCTCAACTGGTCTCTGTGCATAACACAAGCCATAGAATTTCCCTGCAATAATTCCTGTTTGAACTAAAGCAGATCTTTTAGAAACACATCCAATCTTGATTTAAAAATTGCCAGTGATGGAGACTCCACCACAACCCTGAATAAGTTGTTCCAGTAGCTACTTATCCTCACTGTTTAAAAAAAAAGTCTGAATTTGTTGAGTTTTAACTTCCAGACCATGGAACTTTTCCCAGTATAAGCTGCATCTCCCACTACAGGGGTTTGCCAGTAGAGCCATCCCAGCTACCCTTTTCCTAGAGTGCTCTGGGGTAGCAGATACTGTGCTCCCATTTAAGCCTTATCCACTGGTTCTCATGATTACCATATATATGTAATGTAGAAAGAGGAAAAATCAAACAGCTGGTGGCAACTCAAACCCAATTTTTACCTTAAAAAGAAAAAACAACACACTACTGAACTCCACGCATGAATGAAGTGAAAGGCGCTCAGATACACTGGCAGTGGACAACTAACAAAAAACCCCAAGAAAGATACAACAAACCCTACACTGCTTCACATTTTCCACACTTAGGGCATGGCTACACTTGCAGATTTAGAGCGCTGTGAGTTAAACCCACCTTCGGAGAGCGCAATAGGGAAAGCGCTGCAGTCTGTCCACACTGACAGCTGCTTGCGCACTGGCGTGGCCACATTTGCAGCGGCATTGGGAGTGGTGCATTATGGGCAGCTATCCCAGCATGCAAGTGACTGCAACGTGCTTTTCAAATGGGGAGGTGGGGATGGAGTGTGACAGGGAGTGTGTTGTGTGTATGTGGGGGGAGAGAGAGTGGATTTTGGGGGGCTGAGAGCATGTCAGCATGCTGTCTTGTAAGTTCAGACAGCAGCAGACCCCCCCGCCTCTCTCTCTCACACAGCATTCCACACTAATGGCTTGCATGCCGGCAGTCAGAAGCGGAGCTTTGAAAGGGCATTTCCGCATTCCTACAGGAGTTCAAAACAATGACAAGAGTGGCCACTTGACTTAAGGGGATTATGGGACGTTTCCGGAGGCCGATCAGAGCGCAGTAACCCAACACCTCGTCCGCACTGGTGCTGCAGCGCTCCAGCGGGGGCGCGGCAAACGTTATTCCTCTCGCCGAGGTGGAGTACCAGCAGCGCTGTAGCCGCAGAGTCAGAGCGCTCTATGTGCCTTGCCAGTGTGGACAGGGAGTGAGCTAGGGCACCCGGGGCTGCTTTATTGCGCTGTAACTCGCAAGTATAGCCAAGCCCTCAAGATGCTTTTTTTTTGCACTTTTTAATTTCCCATTTGGTATGAAGGAATCTGGTTTGGAACGAAAGCTAAAAATACTTGAAGGGATACAAGTGAAGTGCTGTATTTGGCCCTTAAATCATCTTTAAATGCGAACATTCTGTCCCGGCTTTTCCTTTTTGCAAATTGCCTAAAACACAACACTCATGGCTCCCGCTTCCAAACTTTCAGTTGCAAGTAATCGAAAATGACCAGTTCACTTCTGAACCAAATTTCTTCAGATTTTTTTGAAGAAATACCACCGCCAGCACCAAGACCCTGCTAAATATGAAGCTCAATCACTAATCATAAGAGTGAAAAAGGGCAATTAATTCAGTAAATTTCTTAGATGTTTATTTTCAAGTTCACATAGTTCAAATAGCATGAGCAATTTTGTTAAACATCTCTCTCTGTCCAACCAAAAATTCACAGGTATGCAGGATTTCCTATGCAGGAGACTAGCCTGCATTAATATCCCAACTCCAACAACTGCCCGTTACTGATGTTTCAGAGGAAGGCAAAAAAAACAAAAACCATAAAACCAATGAGAGAAATATAACAATGTACCTGAACAACTTCTAACTGCAATTAAACACAACAGGAACTTTTCTGTTGTGTCCTTACAGAATCTTTCAAATGCTGGGTTTTTATTTAAGATATAAACTCTTGGTATTCACCTCTAACACTTCCTAGACCTCAGCTCTGAAGCATGGAGACCGTTTTGCTAAGTTTTAATTAAACGTCGTAATTTTGCATTTTCATAAAGCTGACACGTTCTGAATCCCAGGGTGCCATCCAAGCCAGCTTCAAAATATTAAATTTCTTAAAAGTTTACTCATTGGTTGTAAAGTTTAAACACCTGTACAACAATAACTGCAATTTATATGAAAAAGGTAGAGCCTGAACAGTGCAGATAATGCCCATCAGAACCTGCTGTACAACTAAGGAAGCAAAATGGATTCCTTTCAAGTAGAAAGACACAACCGAGAAACGTTTTGTGGCATTACACAATGAACAGCTGTCTGTAGCTCTTACCTGTTGATAGATCCCAGCATGCCAGGGCTAATATGATCACACTGAGGGGTTTTTACCAACGGGAAGACAGCGGAGGAAGGTGTGATTGGATTGCTGTCCATAAGCTGGAAGACATCATCATCTTGGCTTTCCCGGAATGTTGGGAGCTACAAGAAAATCACATAATCGTCCTCATCAATGAACTAGCACTTTTAGAAACCTATTCATTGATGACAGTGAATTAAAGATGCACCTTACTTATTCTGCTTTCCTCTCTTTGGTCTCTGGTTAAGGAGCACAGACTGGAAATAGCCTGCAGCCAAATCCTTCTTCATTTGGACAGCAAAAGCCACAGCACTTGTTTTTGGTTTTAGCAGACACCAAGACTATTGGACTGGGTTTCAATTCAGCCTCCTTTTATACATGCACAATTTTACACGTGCACTTTTTAAAAACGAATGGCTCCTGTCAGGTTTATGCTTGTAAAGTCTGTCTGTACACACGAGACAAGGCTTGAAAAGCATGCATGCCGGTGTATGTACACACAAAGAGAACACCCACCTTTAAAAAAATAATCAGACCACACAACTGTGGAATTTTTCCATCACCAACTGCTAGTCACACAGAAACTGAGCCATCACTTGGATCTCACTTGCAGAATAACAATTCTAACTAACTACACCTCCAGACAGTTTTATTACCTGCCTCATTTTAGATTTATAAAAGAAACTTCCCTTCATATTCAACCTGTCTTCAAACAAGCGCTAAAACAACATCTCTCAGAACAGTCTCTGAGCCATAGCCAGGTCTGGAAGTGAATTGAAAGGGACCGAACGTCCTGAAAGCGAAAGCATTGCTAGATTTCATGTCAGCCCATATTTCATTAATCCAGCCCATATTTCTTTAACTTGCCGGCAAGAATACTGTGGGAGACCGTATCAAAAGCTTTGTAAAGTCAAGGAGTAACACATCCACTGCTTTCCCCTCATCCACAGCACCAGTTATCTCATCATAGAAGGCAATCAGGTTAGTCAGGCATGACTTGCCCTTGGTGCATCCATGCTGACTGTTCCTGATCACTTTCCTCTCCCCTAAGTGCTTCAGAATTGCTTCAGAATTGATTCTTTGAGGACCTGCTCCATGATTTTTCCAGGGACTGAGGTGAGGCTGACTGGCCTGTAGTTCCCCAGATCCTCCTCCTTCCCTTTTTTAAAGATGGGCACTACATTAGCCTTTTTCCAGTCATCCGGGACCTCTCCCGATCGCCATGAGTTTTCAAAGATAATAGCCAATGGCTGTGCAATCACATCCGCCAACTCCTTTAGCACCCTCGGATGCAGCGCATCCGGCCCCATGGACTTGTGCTCGTCCAGCTTTTCTAAATAGTCCTGAACCACTTCTTTCTCCACAGAGGGCTGGTCACCTCCTCCCCATGCTGTGCTGCCCAGTGCAGCAGTCTGGGAGCTGACCTTGTTCGTGAAGACAGAGGCAAAAAAAGCATTGAGTACATTAGCTTTTTCCACATCCTCTGTCACTAGGTTGCCTCTCTCATTCCGTTAGGGGCCCACACTTTCCTTTACTTTCTTCTTGTTGCTAACATACCTGAAGAAACCCTTCTTGTTAATCTTAACATCCCTTGCTAGCTGCAACTCCAAGTGTGATTTGGCCTTCCTGATTTCACTCCTGCATGCCTGAGCAATATTTTTATATTCCTCCCTGGTCATTTGTCCAATCTTCCACTTCTTGTAAGCTTCTTTTTTGTGTTTAAGATTAGCAAGGATTTCATTGTTAAGCCAAGCTGGTCGCCTGCCATATTTACTATTCTTTCTGCACATCGGGATGGTTTTTTCCTGCAACCTCAATAAGGATTCTTTAAAATACAGCCAGCTCTCCTGGACTCCTTTCCCCCTCATGTTATTCTCCCAGGGGATCCTGCCCATCAGTTCCCTGACGGAGTCAAAGTCTGATTTTCTGAAGTCCAGGATCCGTATTCTTCTGCTCTCCTCCTTCCTTGTGTCAGGATCCTGACCTCGACCATCTCATAGAGTATCAGGATTGGAAGGGACCTCAGGAGGTCATCTAGTCCAACCCCCTGCTCAAAGCAGGACCAAACCCCCAACTATTTTTTTTTCCCCAGATCCCTACATGGCCCCCTCAAGAATTGAACTCACAACCCTGGGTTTAGCAGGCCAATGCTCAAACCACTGTGCTATCCCTCATGGTCACTGCCTCTCAGGTTCCCATCCACTTTTTCTTCCCCTACTAATTCTTCACGGTTTGTAAGCAGCAGGTCAAGAAGAGCTCTGCCCCTAGTTGGTTCCTCCAGCACTTGCACCAGGAAATTGTTCCCTACACTTTCCAAAAACTTCCTGGATTGTCTGTGCACCGCTATATTGCTCTCCCAGCAGATATCAGGGTGATTGAAGTCTCTTCACTTACTTGAAGGAAAGGTAGACTGTTTCCATCATGCCTAGCAGCAAGTGGTTTTAATTCCAATCCTTTTTTGGGTTCTACTACAAAGTCAGACATGCAAGTACACAAAACACATTACCACAAACAATATAAACATCCAGCAGTGTACCTGGAAAGAAGATATTAGGTAGGGGGGCTTTCTCCCTATTCTCAAGCAAATTTTCATATAAGATGAACAAAGCAGGATTTAAAAAAACATGTGTGGGGGCAGAGGAAGGTAGCTTGTTTTTTTAAATAAAGAGATTAGAAATTCAGGTCGTGTCATAAACAATAATTCTCTAGTCTTCCAAGAAGACCAAGGTAGACAAGGAGGCGAAAACTGATTGAAAGGATATTTATTGGGCTGAAAGCTCTTTGGCCTACACAATGAAATGGAATCGCTACTGACAACAGCTGCAACTGAAGCTGGGCTAAACCTGATTTAGATGCAGGTGTGGGCAAGAAAAAATTCTGTCTCTGGTTCTGTTTTACACAGTGGATAACACCTTTGAATTGTTGACATCTATTTACTCAAATGTATAAGAAACACTTGGGAGAAAAGGTATTTGTTAAAATACTCAGTATGCCCCTGAATGTCTAGTGTAAGAACTGTGAGCTTTTAAGAGTTCTCCAGCAAAACCAGGAAGGACCACATTCAATATCCCCAATTTTCAAAGTTAACAGAAACAGTTTTTTGTGAGAGACAGACAAAGCGAGCATGCACGCATATTTCAGAATCTCTTTACACATCATAAAGCAACAAAAATTGGACACAGTTTCTTTCCTTTGCCAGTCTCCTTTAATCCATTTACACTGGAGGTCCAAATTGCCAACACTCAGCCATAAGTGGTCAAAGATATAAGCCCCTTCTCCCAACACAAAGTCACTGACCTATGATCCAAGAAATTGAACGGGCAGATTTCTAAAATAGAAGATTCAATTTAATATATTTTTTAAATTACAGATTTACCTTTACTCTTCTATTCTGTAGGGGTGTTGCACTGAAAATATCATCGTGGTCATCCTTTGGCAAATGCTCCAGGAAGTCTCTCATCTGTTGTTTCCTTTTAAAAGTTCCCACCTTAGCAGTTATTACCGGCTGTTTCTTATCTGAATCTGCCAACATATTACATTTGTTCAGAGCTATTGGCTACGCTATTTAGTCTTGCAGATTATTAGTTATAGACAATACTGTTGTGATGCAAAATCCTCAGTCTTACAATCTTTGAAGTTTTCCTGCTCCCTGTACTTCTAGTTTCTATAGAATTTACACTTTATTAAAAAAAAATGGCAGCATTGTAAACCTCAATTTTTTAGCTATTTTATTGGTCATTTAAGCAGAAATATTCTGTGTGTTTACATATCAGATATGAAAGACATTAGGTTTCTGTTGTACAATCTGTGAGCTCAGGTGCCTTTGGCTTCATTGTGTCTCAGATCTTCTGTGCAACAGACTGATCAGACCTGAGATAGATTCAGCAGCTTCTGAAGTGAGCATTCTAGAACTAACTTTGTACAATTCAATGAGGCTTCCACCCTCTGCGGATCTGAAGCCACTTAGTTCTCACAGTTGATAAATTACAGTTTGAGTATTTAACATTAAAGCTTCAGAACAGACATGGGGACTAGCAAATGGGAGATGGTGTAATAGGTTGTGAAAGTATGTATGAAATACCACACTACCACCTGGCAGATGCCTGCCAGGAGACGTCCGTTAGGGAGGCAGATGTGGTTGCTTGCGCCCACACTGAGTGTGCCATAATGCCGTCAGGTGGCAGGGTGCTGGATGCCTATAGCATTCACAGATGCTGCCTGAAACCCATTTTGAAATTCATTGGGGGGAGAGGGCTTGGCCCTTGGAGCAGTCAGCAACAGCCACAAACAGTCTGGGAGAGGCATGAAGGAAGCGAGTTCTGAGCAGATAGAAAGCCAGTGCACGGCGGACGTCAAGGGAGTGAACGTGGCTCAGAATGGAAAACTGGAAGGTGAACAGATTGGTTGAGGTAGAACAATTCTGACATCACATTTGGGAAGAACTTGGGATGCAGTCATAAGGAAACCTTGTCCCTATGAAGTAAGTGTGGGGGGGGGGGTCAGCCATCATGGCTGCCAGTTTGATAACTCTCCTGGCCAAAGTGATAGCCCTGAGGAAGGTTACCTTCTTAGAGAGATGTGAGAGGGAGCACGTGGCCAGAGGTTTTGAAGGGAGGTTTGGGGAAGGTGGAGAGGGAAAGATTAAGGTCCCATAGATGCACAACTTTTAGTACCTGAGGGAAGCTGTTGAGAAGGCCTCTCATGAAGTAAACAGTGATGGGGTGAGTGTAAACAGACTGTACATCCACAGGGGGAAGGAAGGCATTTAGCGCCTCCAGAGGGACCCTGACAGCTGAGGGCAAAGCCTGACATTTTGAGCTCTAAGAGGTAATCCAGGAGGGCAAGGATGGATGTGGCTGGGACTTGGGGGTATGTGGGCCACAGGTGTACTGGTACCCAGCCAGCAGCACCGGGTCACATGCTAGGGGTGAGATGCGTGGGCACAGGAGTCTGAGTTTCTCCTGGAAGCAGGGGAGAATGTCAGGTCCAGCTCAGAGAAACTGTTGGAGTCCGATGAAGCCTCCAGGAATGGTGGAGTCATTGGTACAGGGGGTCCGCAACACACAGCCTGGAAATGCTGCTTTTGGAGCAGGGACGGGTCATCCTCCAGAGTGGGAGGTTCGATTGTAACAAGCAGCAGAGAATGCAGGTCGGACATTTGAGATGCACCAATGGGAGAAAGGGCTCACAATGTCCTGAAGTACGAGGAATGTCCCTGTGAGCACCCGAGGCGGGTGTCTGGGGTACCGAGTTGGCTGACAGGTGTGGAGATGCTGGCAGCATGGATGGTGCGCACCCTGGAGAGCGATCCAGACGGGCAGCCTTACCTTCAGAGTGAGGAAGTTTAGGCTGCTGCAAATGTTGTGCACCACTTCAATTCTCACTGGGCTAACAATATTACAGGATTTATAGGCAGCTGTTATTAGATTCTATTCAGCAGGGGCTGTACTGGTTTAAATCCAATGTGTATGCTGAAAATGCATCAATATCAACTTACATACGACACATGCAATAATACCACTTCTGTGTAAGTCCACCTACTTAGTGTGGACTGAATTAAAAAACAACTGCTTGAAAAATCAGAAAAATGAAGAAATAGAAGGCACATACATGATTTGTGCAGAAAGGCCAGTACCTTTTTGTCCTTTTTTATCTAACGCAGTCTTTGTGACATGCTTTTTGGAACCTTTTGTCTGATGCTCTTCCATATATTTCTGCTGGCATTCTTCCGCAGATCGAGTACCCAAAGCCATTGCTACATCCAACCAAAAGCCATTCTTGTGTTTTGGAAAAGAAGCCACAGCCCTGTAAAGAGAGCAAAAAATGTAATAATCTATAGCCAGAAGAAATGGGTTGAACTACATGTTCATTCAAAAGTCAAACCTCTGATCTACACGTCATAAGACAGACGGAATCTAACATTTAAATTGTTAGGTTTAAAAAAAATGAAATCAAATTTTAAAAAAGACAAACTCCACAGCAGGCAGTGCCAGACATTTTGGAGGAAGGTGTAAAACCTTCGTAACAGACAATCATGCAGTGACCAGCACGTGGGCGGAGTTTCTTCCTAATCTCAGGCAGAGTCGTTTTTTACACCCTGAAACATGAATTCATTTCTTATTTAAGGTTTTTTTTAATCCTAAAATAACTCTAGTCGTTCTTATTATTCACAGAAGTGTCAAACCTACTCAGCTCTTGGCCTCATCAATGCCTTGTGGCGATGAGTACCACAAGTTAATTTCCCTGTACATTTTAAGTGTTAGTTTTAATTTTTTTAACATCCCCTTCCTTTTTTGGATTAGGAAAGAGCAAGTGGTAGTTCCCACTTAGCTTTCTCTATCCCATTCATTAGTTTGTTTGCGTCTATCATGTCACCTCTTATTCACCTGCTCCTTCAACTAAACAGTCCTGATCTCTCTCCATTTCTTCATGTGAAAAATCTTTCACACTTAGAAACATCAGCACCTTCAACTGAAGAATTTAAAAACCTAATTTCCGTGGGGTTTTTGTACAACATATATCGTTTACTTTTTGCATATCTTAACTCCCACACCAAAAAGTGAGTTTTTATTTTGTTTCTAGTCATTTTAAATTTCTAGCTTTCCTGCACTGGCACAATGCTGTAATACGTTTGAGCTGTAAACCCTGTAAGGGAATATTTTACAAAAACAGGAGACTCATGTTAAAGAAAAATTTGTTTTAATCTAAATTTAATGGTTTTGCATAACTTATTTTACCAAAACCTACATTGTATGTGTCTTTCATTTCAATCTTTTTTTTTTTAAGGTGTATAGGCTTGTATTGTCTGGAGAAATACTCAAAGTTCATGGTCTTTTTAAAAAAAAAAGTCTGAAAAAGACAGTTCCAAATTTAAGAAAGAGATAAGGACTGAAAATGAAACATGAAAAACTTAAACAGAATAGTCTAAGCGAATGCTAAACACACAGTAGTGTAATTGGTACATCTTACTCTACCTTGACTGAAAAGTAATCAAAGTGATGCTAAGCAAATCTAAATGATCAAGTCTAATACATTGCTTAAAAGTCCGGGTAAATTGCTCTGTTTTTTGTTACCAAGCATAACCGCTTGCCTGTGTAGCTTCTGTAGTTCTTTCTCAGTCCAGTCTTCAGTTGCACCTGGAAAAGACTCCAAGAAATTCTGCTCCTCTCTCTTGTCAGATTCCTTTGACTTCACCGCTGAAGACTTTGTACTGTTGATAATCTTGCAATCAGGTTTTTTGGCAGACACTTTTGATTTCTTTTCTTTTCTTTGAAATTCTCTATCACAGTCTTCTGTCTCAATTTCTGATTCAAACACATACGTCGGAGGGTTGATGCTCGCTTTTCTTGTGTTTACTCTCCTGTCAATCAAAGGGGCACTGCTGGACCCACCAGCAGGAGCCTTCCCTTTAGGTTCCACTTCTGATTGTTTCTTCTGATCAGACAGATCTATCCTTAACTGTCTGTTGTGGGAGGAAGTGGCTGCAGAATTTTCTATTTTTCTTTGCTCCGATGATTTCTTCTTTGTATCGCTCTGTGAGCTCTTAGCATCGGAGGAAGATTTATAATTATGAATCTCTCTTTCCAAAGAGGGTTTTGTTTTCCTTTTGATAGACAGAGGGATATCTTCATTGGAGTCTTCCTCATCCTTGCTTGAGGAGTCTTCCGTAGACAGTTTGTCTTGGCAAAACTGTTTCAGTGACCTTAGAGAATACTTGCAAGTCTTTAGCTCTCTCCTTGAGTTTGTTTTGCAATTTCTGGTCTCAGTTCCATATTTTGAAATACTTTGCTCTGCACTTTTTTCTGCAGTCTGGCTATTATATGTTAGGTTATTTTGATACAGCTTTTTATGCTTCAAGGGTGTCAATACAACAGTTCTTTTATCAATATTTTTAAGTTCAGCTTCAGAGTCACTTTCATCAGGATCTGAAATAAAACGTCTAGAGTCTCTTTTGTCACTGGACCCAATTTCTTTTTTGAAATTTGCTCTCTTCTCATAGATTTTTCCTAAAAGAAAAAATATTATATACAGATTGTTTTCACATACACCAAGACAGGTTTTTCTTGTGATGTAGCATTGCACGCTGTTAAACAACTATACCTTACGCTCCCTACAGCAGCTACATTGAACCCCTTGTACAATTGTTAAAGCTGGAGGCTCCCTTCCACTTTTACTGGCAGAAGCTAGTGGAACAGGATAGAGGCAAGCAGCAACTCCCCAGTGTGCAAATCCCCTGACTCCACAGAAGCCTCTCCATCAGACTAACAGGAGACTAGGGTTCCACAGGTCAGGAGGGTGTCCAGCAGTTCATGCTGGGCTAGGAAGCAGCTGCCTTCAGACGCCAGCTTTCCTCCCAAACATACAGAAATAATATTGTAAAACCAGTGGGAATTAGTGCCGCTAAGCAGCATTTACTCCGACTCTGTACTATCCTGTCCCATACATGAGAAAGATATGGGATAGGCAAGCTGCAGTCACCTTGCATGGACATCCCTTCCAGTGGTGGGGGAGTTAATTGCCCAGCATTTGAAGGCTATGGTGCTACCTCATACTCAACATGAGCATTAGTTGAAAATTCCACCAGGTGAATATGGCAAACTTTTCTGAGCTCTCTGGTCCATCTCAGGGGTTATGCCTCGGGAGGGTACAATATAACCCTATGGGCCCAATTATGCACTCTTGCATATACTTCCATTTACTGAGACTCCACTGAGGAGGCTTATATTTTCAAAACCCTTCTGGAAAGTCTGATGCTACCTAGTATATGTGTGAGGCAGTATGGTCCAGCAGTCAGGGCACTTGAATGAGGAGGCAGGAGACCTAGGCTCTTTTTCTGGCTCTGCTACTGACCTGCTGCAGAACCCTGGTCAAGATACTTAACTTTTCTGTACTTAAATATCATCCCCATTTTAAAGGGGGAAATGGATTTTCCTTTGTGAAATACTTTGAGATCTATGGATGAAAAGCACTAGATAAGAGTTAAATATATCAGTTGTGTTCCAAGACATTTTCATGCTAATAACTTATAGTGTATTGCACAGATCAAAGAGAAACATGGAATTTGTTCCCCACAATCTACACCATAAACACATTTTTCCATCTTTATACTTTTCAGTTAGGTACAGTAAGAAATCTATAGAACAGCCTCACAGCACATTTCATGCTCACGGAAGTGAGCAGTAAAAATATATTTCAAGTTTAATTTAAAGAACCCAATTATCAGAAAATAGATAGTTCAATTATTATGATTTTATGGCTAAGAGGCTTGGGAAGAGGTGTTAATAAGTAAGGCTTGAGTGGAACCATGCTCAGACTATCAAAGAACGTGGAAGTTCCTTTTTTTTTTTGGAAGAAAATGTAACTTCATGCTCAACCAAGAAATTGAAAAAAATATAAATTTCCAGCAATCACAGTAAATGTAGAAAAAGTCACAGGTTCATTTTTTTATTTTAAAGAAGACTGACAAATGAGGAGGAGAGGCCTGGAGCGGGGGGTGTGCCTGAGATTGAGCCCACACCGCACTCACCCTGGGCAGTGGCGGCTCCTGTTCCCCGCAGAGCTGGACCCAACTCCCCACTCCAGGTAGTGCAGCCTAGCGCACAGGTCGATAGCACTGCTCAGGTTTCGTAGGGACACAGGAGCCACCACTCCCAGGGTTGAATATGGGGAGAACTCACTCTCTCCCCACCAGGCCTTCCCCTCTTCATGGGTGCTTTATTAAAATCACAGACAGACAGACAGAGAAATCATGGTGCGTGTGACTTTTCCACTGCTGTGACAAACAGGCAGCTCTAGTCATAAACAAGTGCAAGATTGTATGTCATCCGGATCCCCGAAAGCCCTTTCAAATCTACCTTGCTTGCACAAGTCAACCTACTTGTAACAAGTAAGACAAGGAGGATCCGATCCCCAAAAATCTCTGCCACCAAGTAAGCTGACAGCCTGTTCTAGGTCATGGAGGACGTGTTGCACTCATTACATCTGGGCTACTATAAGGTGGGTGCATAACTGGCTGGATAACCGTACTCAGAGAGTTGTTATTAATGGTTCCCAATCCTGCTGGAAAGGCATAACGAGTGGGGTTCCGCAGGGGTCTGTTTTGGGACCGGCTCTGTTCAATATCTTCATTAACGACTTAGATATTGGTATAGAAAGTACGATTATTAAGTTTGCGGATGATACCAAACTGGGAGGGATTGCAACTGCTTTGGAGGACAGGGTCATAATTCAAAATGATCTGGACAAATTGGAGAAATGGTCTGAGTTAAACAGGATGAAGTTTAACAAAGACAAATGCAAAGTGCTCCACTTAGGAAGAAAAAATCAGTTTCACACATACAGAATGGGAAGAGACTGTCTAGGAAGGAGTACGGCAGAAAGGGATCTAGGGGTTATAGTGGACCACAAGCTAAATATGAGTCAACAGTGTGATGCTGTTGCAAAAAAAGCAAACATGATTCTGGGATGTATTAACAGGTGTGTTGTGAGCAAGACACGAGAAGTCATTCTTCCGCTCTACTCTGCTCTGGTTAGGCCTCAGCTGGAGTATTGTGTCCAGTTCTGGGCATCGCATTTCAAGAAAGATGTGGAGAAATTGGAAAGGGTCCAGAGAAGAGCAACAAGAATGATTAAAGGTCTTGAGAACATGACCTATGAAGCAAGGCTGAAAGAATTGGGTTTGTTTAGTTTGGAAAAGAGAAGACTGAGAGGGGACATGATAGCAGTTTTCAGGTATCTAAAAGGGTGTCATAAGGAGGAGGGAGAAAACTTGTTCACCTTAGCCTCTGAGGATAGAACAAGAAGCAATGGGCTTAAACTGCAGCAAGGGAGGTCTAGGTTGGACATTAGGAAAAAGTTCCTAACTGTCAGGGTGGTTAAACACTGGAATAAATTGCCTAGGGAGGTTGTGGAATCTCCATCTCTGGAGATATTTAAGAGTAGGTTAGATAAATGTCTATCAGGGATGGTCTAGACAGTATTTGGTCCTGCCATGCGGGCAGGGGACTGGACTCGATGACCTCTCGAGGTCCCTTCCAGTCCTAGAATCTATGAATCTATGAATCTGTCTCTTCAAGTTCTTGTATCAGGACATGATATTTCAATTGATAAGAATCCTACTCCCTCAACTGCTTAGGGACATGTTCTGCTCCCTGAAGTCAATGGGAGCCCTCACGTCATAACAGAAGCAGAATTGGTCCATTAGGAAGTAGTTCCATTTAAAAATGCAAACACCCTTCTGCTCACAAGAACGGGGCAGGCAGGCCTGGCCAGGGACAGAGCTCCTTGTACAAAACAAATCTGCTAGGTTTCAGTTAATGGCTCCCAATTGATAGAATCCATCCGAACTGCTGAGTAAATTAAGACTATCAAAACCACAAAGGGAATCTTGAAGAGTTAATTCCAATATGAAGGAACTGAATAAATATGGAACATAAGAAAGTCAATAGAAAATGCTACTGTTTTACTCAGTCTAAATCATTCAGCTACATGAGTTATTTTGGATAAGATCCAGCCAAAATAAAATATTCCCTTCACGCAATAAAGAATTCTATAGGAGAGGCTCTAGTTGCTTCAAAAAGGACACTAACTTTTGTTTTTAAACTTAGTTTTATGGGTTTACTGTATATTTCCCAAAAGACTTAAAAGTTGATGATCGAATGTACTTTTTCGTATTTACACAGGCCGCTTACTTTCTGCACTTCACTCAGTTTGCAAAGTGAAGCTAGATTGGTGAACTTTTGTTTATTCTTTCCTTTTTCGGTGTCACACACTGACAACACCAAGTCTGACGTGTTCAGATTCTCAGCATAGTAGCAGAAATTTTAATCAACCTGTTTCCATTTCAATTTATGACAGAGAGCAAATCTGTCTATTCATGAAGTTTGTATCCCCTCTCTATTTTCACATCAACTATCATTCTTTTTGGCATAAAACTAGTGGACAGTATTGCTTTAATTATTAAAAAAATCAACTGGCAATCAAGATAGATTTTAAAAGTTCTTAATATCAACACCATCATAGTGGTTTTGTTATAGGCCCACATTTAATAGACTATCTTCCTCATTTACAATTACTTCAGGGGGCGAAAATGCACTTAGTAGCTTGCAAACACATGGCCATTCTTACCTTTAGATTGGCTTTTAGTTTTTCCTTCACTTGTCTCTGTTGTATCCTCTCTGTTGTTCTTTGGAGAGCTGGAAATGGTTTTCTTTTTGGCTTTTTTACTACTACTACATACCTTGAAAAATAAGAAAATAAATGTGTCTGCCAGAGATTATACACATCAGCTATAGTAAAACCAGTACGGAACAACAAGCCATAAATTCTTGGTTTTGCACTCTTGAGATGGAGGGCTGGAGGTGTTAGTAATAAACTATATGGCACAATATTTTGCTATACTGCATCAGTAGTATTTTGTAAATGTTGATGCTCATACAAATTCCACAAGGGACACCACAGTGAGACCAAAATAGTAGATCGGGTTTCCTTTAATTTATAGGACCACTTTAACTAAGAAAGTGAGTCTCAAACGGAGGTCTATGGAGCCGTTTATATCACAATGGTAAAGCAGCAATGCATCTTCAAGCAATGGCACCAGCTAGCTATTACAGCAAAGTCCAGTCCTCTTAAGGTTTCCAGAGGCTTTTTAGATCAATTAAGCTTAAAAAAAAACCCAACATAACAGCAGCCCCATTTAAGCCCATGCACAACTAAGAAACAACAGTTATCTTCCTTTCACTTAAATTCAACCACGATCAAATTTGCCTAGTGTGTTAGAATTAGCCAGCAGTTCCAAACACAAAAGACTGACCCAAACTGCAAAGTGACCAGAAAGAGCTACAGGAGAAGAGGGAACATTTGGTCCTAATGAATGAGAAGTCCTCCACCCACTAAGAGGAAATTAAATTAAACAGCACAGATAAAAAATGTTGATGCTACTGCACTGGCATGAGTTTATTTTCATCTTCTCTCTTTAGTGCTGTCCTAATGTTACATTTTTAATATAATCAATATAGTTGTGGAATGAGCATTTTGAGGTTGCAAAGGAATCTCTCTCAGGTGCTTATATGGCCCCCATTACCATAGTATGAGAGCGCCTCACAATCTGATGTATTTGTGATGGGTTCCCCCCAGGGTGCCACGTAGAACTGAGGTACCACTGAGCCCTCTGATCCACCAGCCTGGGCGCCCTCTCACACTGAGCTGCTGTGACAAGTGCCAAAGCCTGCCAGCCTGCACTTTCACCAGGCTTCACACAGGTAGGGACACACCCAACTGCAGTTACATGCAGGCTCTCTAACAGCCAGCTTCCCAGCCTAGAACCCCGAGCAGTACTGTCCTGCCCTGCTCAAATCTGGCTAGTATATGGGTTTAATACCCGGTCCGCCTCTCCCTCAATGTAAAGAGAACAATGCACACTTGTGATAATCAAGCAGAGATTTTCCCCCAAGCACTCCAGTGAAAGCTCACTGGTTTGGATTAAAATATAAAATAAATTTATTTAAACTACAAAAAGCTAGGTTTTAAGTGAGTATAAGCGATAGCAAACAGATCAAAGCAGATTACCTAGCAAATAAACAAAAAATGCAAAGTAAGCTTAATATACTAGATAGATTGGCTATGAATAGCAGATTCTCACCCTAACCGATGGTACATGCAGACTTGTAGGTTCTTAAGGCACAAGCTACACTTGCTTTGCAGCTTGGAATCCCCGGATGTTTTATACACAGGCTAGAAATCCCTTTAGCCTGGGTGCAGCATTTCCCCCAGTTCAGTCTTTTTTCTTGAAGTGTTTCCAGGGGTGGTCTTGTGTGGGACGTGAAGAACCCCAGATGATGTCACTCCCTGCCTTATATAGCTCTAGCATATGGCAGGTACCCTTTGTTGCAAAGCTTGGCTCCCAGACCAATTTGTGGAAAAATACTGATATCCCAAGATGGAGTCCAGAATCACGTGGCCTGGTCACATGTCCTTGTAGAGTCATAGCAGCCATTACTTACATGCTGTCTGGAGAGTTCTCAGGAAGGCTCATCCAGTGGGGGATAAGCTTCTCCTAAGGCCTATTCGTCTTTCTAATGGCCCATTACCCTGAATAGGCCCTTTATAACCAGCTATTTAGACTAGTGGGTGTTACCCAGGTATAACTACATTTGAATCATAGAATTGGAAGGGACCTCAGGAGGTCATCTAGTCCAACCCCCTGATCAAAGTAGGACCAATCCCCAGACAGATTTTTACCCCAGTTCCCTAAATGGCCCCCTCAAGGATTGAACTCACAACCCTGGGTTTAGCAGGCCAATGCTCAAACCACTGAGCTATCTTTAGATACAAAAACGATACATGCATGCAAATAGGATAATCATATTCAGCAAATCATACCTTTTCCAATGACACCTCACATGATTTATCTTGTACAAAATGCATCTTAATTATGCCATAATCATATCATAATAGAACTATGAAGAATATGGGGTGCAGTGTCACAGTATTTATCCTCACAACACCCTTGTGAGATAGCACAGCCCTTTTATCCCCATTTTACAGATGGGGAACTGAGGCACAGAGAAACCAAAGGCCAGATTTTCAAAAGGGATTTCAGATGCCTACAGAGGCAGATATCTGGCTCTTTAGGCACTTGAAAATCCAGCCCTAAATAACTTGTCCAGGTAATACAAGGGAGTCTGTGGCAGATCAGAGAATTGAACCCACATCTCCCAAGTACCAAGCTAGAATGCGCACCACTGAACCATCCTTATCCTCAAGAAGTGATCCTTACAAAGTAGTCCACAATAGAAAAAAGCTCAAAAACTACTGAATTAAGGGGCTGTGGCATATAAAAGTCATCTTAACTTCGATACTTTTTAAACAATTATAGAACAATGATAAGGTAATAACATGCAGAAAAGTCTTACAATACTCAAGTAGTTTTTTCCACCCTCTTCTATAGTAACATTTAGTTTACGATCAACAATCTCTCGTTGTCCACACCAGTAATGCAATGGTGGTTTAATGCGCCGACCACTACGGCTGTAACTTGCATCTGGGTCTTTTTGCACAGAATTGCGTTTGGGTGTCACATCTACACACACACATACAGAAGAAAAAACCTCGTTAGCAGCAGGATAGTTTTGTTTTTTTAAAAACATCAAAATACTGTATTTTAAAAGTAATCTTGAGTACGATCTTACAGGCGTAAACCAACGTTTGCAAGTTCACAATACTACATTTACATAAGAACATAAAAACAATTTAAAACATAAAAACGTGATTGGTCCTGCTTTGAGCAGGGGTTGGACTAGATGCCGTTCTAAGGTCCCTTCCAACCCTGTTATTCTATGATTCTATGATAAGAATGGCCATACTGGGTCAGACCAAAGGTCCATCTAGCCCAGTATCCTGTCTTCCAACAGTGGCCAATGCCAGGTGCCCCAGAGGGAATGAACAGAACAGGGAATCATCAAATGATTCATCCCGTCTCCCATTCCCTGCTTCTGGCAAACGGAGGCTAGGGACACAATCCCTGCCCATCCTGGCTAATAGCCATTGATGGACCTATCCTCCATGAACGTATCTAGTTCTTTTTTGAACCCTGTTATAGTCTTGGCCTTCACAACATCCTCTGGCAAAGAGTTCCACAGTTTGACTGTGTGTTGTGTGAAAAAATACTTCCGTTTGTTTTAAACCTGCTCCCTATTAATTTCATTGGGTGACCCCTAGTTCTTGTGTCATGAGGGGTAAATAACACTTCCTTATGTACTTTCACCACACCAGTCATGATTTTGTAGACCTCTATCATATCCCCCCGTAGTCGTCTCTTTTCCAAGCTGAAAAGTCACAATCTTATTAGTCTCTCCTCATATAGAAGCTGTTCCATACCCCTAATCATTTTTGTTGGCCTTTTTTGAACCTTTTCCAATTCCAATACATCTTTTCTGAGATTGGGCAACCACATCTGCACGCAGTACTCAAGATGAGTGTATGAGGAATTTATATAGAGGCAATATGATATTTTCTGTCTTATTATCTATCCCTTTCTTAATGATTCTCAACATTCTGTTTGCTTTTTTGACTGCCGCTGCACACTAAGTGGATGTTTTCAGAGAACTATCCACACTGACTCCAAGATCTTTCTTGAGTTGTTACAGCTAACTTAGACCCCATCATTTTACATGTATAGTTGGGATTATGTTTTCCAATGTGCATTTGCATTTATCAACATTGAATTTCATCTGCCATTTTGTAGCCCAGTCACCCAGTTTTGTATTGATTTACATGAAAATGATGCTCACACAAAACAAAAGTGAATATCTAAATCAAGAAATTACCATTCTTAGTTTTAAAAGCAGACAAGTCAAAAACCCATGCAACTTAGTGTGATTAAAGTATTATAGTAATTTTTCCCCCCACAGCAACCAAATTTATGCTCTGAAGTCTTTTGACTTTGTGACCTAGTTCAGAGAGTAATGATACACAAAGATCATTTAGGAAGGTGGTGGTAAGTGGAATTAGCCAAAGAAAAGTTTAGACTCTGAGTCTATTCCCAAGTATACAATCAATTGTACGGAAGCACATTGGAAAAAGTACAAATGTGCAGATGATACAAAAATGAAGAAGTCTGGATAAAGAGATAATGAATCATTAAATCTGATCAAAGACGTTTTGGAGCATCATATCATAAGAAGAATATTCAGGAACTGACAGATGTGCAAAGACCAATTAAGATACGGTGCCCCTGGAGTTAGGAAAACTAGGCTTGTACTAAGAAAGAGAGGTGGATAAGGGGAAACAATATGTAGGGTTATAAAAATGTCAACATTTCAGAGAAAACCTAACTGCCATAACTGTTCATACAGTAAAAAGCAACAAAGGGTCCTGTGGCACCTTTAAGACTTAGGCCTGGTCTACACTAGGCTTTTATGTCGAATTAAGCGCTGTTATATCGAATTAACCCTGCACCCGTCCACACCAGGAAGCCATTTAGTTCGACATAGAGCTCTCTTTAAATCGATTTCTGTAATCCTCCCCAACGAGAGGAGTAGCGCTAAATTCGAAATGGCCATATCGAATTAGGCTAGGTGTGGATGGAAATCGACGCTAATAGCTCCGGGAGCTATCCCACAGTGCACCACTCTGTTGACGCTCTGGACAGCAGTCCGAGCTCGGATGCTCTGACCTGCCACACCCCGGGAAAATTTGAATTCATTTTCCTGTCTGGGCAGTTTGAATCTCAGTTCCTGTTTGGACATCGAGGTGAGCTCAGCAGCAG
>NW_020664540.1:18720021-18747656 GCF_002925995.2 Terrapene triunguis | reverse complement strand
GGGCATTCACCCACGAAAGCTTATGCTCCAATACTTCTGTTAGGGTACGTCTACACCCAGCCGCTAGTTCGGCAGCTGGCAATCCAAGTTCTGGGTTCAACTTATCGCGTCTTGTCTGGACGCGATAAGTCAAACCAGGAAGTGCTCGCTGTCGACTGCGGTACTCCAGCTAGACGAGAGGAGTATCGCGGAGTCGACGGGGGAGCCTGCCTGCCGCGTGTGGACGGAGGTAAGTTCGAACTAAGGTACTTCGAACTTCAGCTACGTTATTCACGTAGCTGAAGTTGCGTACCTTAGTTCGATTTGGGGGTTTAGTGTAGACCAAGCCTTGGTCTTAAAGGTGCCACAAGACCCTCTGTTGCTTTTTACAGATTCAGACTAACACGGCTACCCTTCTGATACTTGTTCATACAGTGTAGTTGTAGCCATGCCAGTCCCAGGTTATTCAGAGACTCAAGGTGGGTGAGGTAATATCTTTTACTGGACCAACTAAAAGATATTACCTCACCCACCTCATGTGTCTAATAACGGTTCATAACAATTAACAGGTTCAGAAAGAAGTCAGCACAAAATGGAGGCTGTGCGAGAGGTCTATGCATTAAGGGAGATTAGGAGAAATATTTTAAAGGAGAGAATTTGGAATGGCTGCGAGCAACAGGAATTGCAATTGTGAATGTACTCATTTTAAAAAAGGGAGTAAAATAAAGATTTACAAGGAAGTTACCCTCTAGCAATCTTTCATTCCCTGTATGTGGATGCATCACATAGCCTAAGTTATTCAACACAAACCAATGTTGATGGTTCATTCCCCACAAACTGTGGGTTAAATTTGTCCCTTCATATTCAAATATTTTAATAGAACATTGAGCTTTATTGTGAGAAAGAAATGCCACTACAATTGGGAAAAAAACAACCTCGTGCTGTGACAATTCTAAAAATGAGAAATATTAAGAAAAAGTCAGTCATTTAACCACTTAAATTACTATCAATTTAAAACAAAAAAAAGTGGGGTGGGAGGAAGTACTCACATCTGTTATCATTCAATGCTACTTCATAAGTGGTGTTTTGTGTTCTAGATTGTTTTTTTAAGTCTCCTGTTACCCCCTCTTCTTCCAACATATCCATTTCCACAGAACTGATTTTTTCATTGCCAGCCTCATCGGTATCTTGTTCTTTCCTAATTTTTTGAAGTTTAAGAAAAAAAATAGGAAACCAAAATCTGTCACTGCTTAATATTGCTTAGTTGTTATTAAAGAACTTCAGCTGAAATAAGACGGTTACTTACCTTCTGTAACTGTTGTTCTTCGAGATGTGTTGTTCACGTCCATTCCACATTAGGTGTGCGCGCGCCGCGTGCACGAATCGTCGGAAACTTTTTCCCTCAGCGGCTCCCGTCGGGCCCACAGGGTCCCCCTTCCCGCCAGAGCGGCGCCCCGCCCTCGCGTATATATATCCCTGCCGGCCCGACCCTCCCTCAGTTCCTTCTTGCCGGTGACTCCGACAGAGGGGAAGGAGGGTGGGAAGTGGAATGGACGTGAACAACACATCTCGAAGAACAACAGTTACAGAAGGTAAGTAACCGTCTTTTCTTCTTCGAGTGCTTGTTCACGTCCATTCCACATTAGGTGACTCGCAAGCTTACTGTTGGAGGAGGGTAGGAGTCAAGGAATAATTGATTGCAGCACCGCCCTGCCGACCACTGCATCATCTCTGGTCTGATGGTGGATCGCGTAGTGGGCTGTGAAGGTATGCACCGACGACCAGGTGGCTACCTTGCAGATCTCCTGGAGCGGGACCTGTGCCAAGAAGGCCGTCGAGGACGCCTGGGCTCTAGTGGAGTGAGCCCTGATCTGAGGAGCAGGCGTGTTGGCGAGCTCGTAGCACGTACGTATGCAGTGCACAATCCACGCTTACAGGCGTTGCGTAGAAATAGGTTGGCCCTTCATGCGCTCCGCAATGGCCACGAACAGCTGAGACGACTTACGGAAAGGCCGGGTACGGTCCAGATAAAAGGCCAATGCCCGCCGAACATCCAAGGTGTGTAGGCTGCGATGGCTCGGGTCCGTATGGGGCTTAGGGAAGAATACCGGTAAACAAATGTCCTGCCCCATGTGAAAATTCGTAACCATCTTAGGGAGGAATTTAGGGTGAGGCCTAAGCTGCACCTTATCTTTGTAAAAGATGGTATACGGGGGCTCCGAGGTGAGGGCCCTCAACTCCGACACCCTCCTAGCCGAGGTAATGGCCACGAGGAACGCGACCTTCCATGAAAGGTGCGTGAGGGAGCAAGAGGCCAGGGGTTCAAAGGGCGGCCCCATAAGCTTAGTGAGGACCAGATTGAGGTTCCACGGGGGTATAGGAGGGCGCGAGTAGGGGAACACCCGCTCCAGACCCTTGAGGAATCGGACCACCGTGGGGTTGGAGAACACGGATCTGCCCGATTCCCCAGGGTGGAACGCCGAAATGGCAGCTAGATGCACCTTAATAGAAGCGGGGGCGAGGCCTTGACGCTTGAGGTGCAGCAAGTAGTCGAGAATCAGTGGTATCGAGGCCTGTAAAGGCTGCGAGTGGTGAGGCGCACACCACAAGGAGAAGCGCTTCCACTTAGCCAGGTAGGCTGCCCTCGTGGAGGGTTTCCTACTACCAAGTAGGATTTGCTGGACCTCGTGTGAACACCTGTGCTCCACCCCACTTAGCCAGAGAGTAGCCATGCCGTGAGATGTAGCGATGACAGGTTCGGGTGGAGTAGGTGACCCCGATCCTGAGTGATGAGGTCGTGATGTAGGGGAAGGGCCATCGGAGCGGTCACGGAGAGTTCCAACAGAGTTGTGAACCAGTGTTGGCGTGGCCACGCCGGGGCGATTAGGATGACTGTCGCCCTGTCCCTGCGGACCTTTAGGAGGACCTTGTGAATGAGTGGGAACGGGGGAAAGGCGTACTTCAGGCTTCCGCCCCACGGGATAGCAAAGGCGTCTGCCACTGAGCCTGGACTGTGATCCTGAAACGAGCAGAATTGCGGGCACTGGCTGTTGTCTTTGCTGGCAAATAAATCTACCTGGGGAAACCCCCACCTCAGGAAAATGGAACGGAGGACGTCCCGTCTCAGCCTCCACTCGTGCCTGAGGTAGGACCGGCTGAGACGGTCCGCCAGCCCGTTCTGGACCCCGGGGAGATACGCCGCCCGAAGTTGTACTGAATGGGCTATGCAGAAGTCCCAGAGGAGGAGAGCCTCACGACAGAGGGGAGAGGACCGGGACCCGCCCTGCTTGTTTATGTAAAACATAGCGGTAGTGTTGTCTGTCAGAACTGACACGCTGTGTCCTTTTATGGTGGCGTGAAAGGTCTGGCAGGCGAGGCGAACCGCCCTCAGCTCCTTCAGGTTGATGTGGAGCAGCCGTTCCTCCCTGGACCACAAGCCCTGAGTGCGCTGGTCCCCTAGGTGCGCACCCCAACCCAGGTCCGACGCGTCTGTTACTAGCGTCAGAGTCGGTTGTGGGGCGGTGAATGGGACCCCTGCGCAAACCTGCTGTCGGTTGAGCCACCAACGGAGGGCGTCCGATACCTGAGCCGGGATCGTGACGACCATGTCCAAGGGGTCTCTGTTGGGGCGATACACCTGAGCCAACCACAGCTGCAGCGGCCGGAGCCTGAGACGGGCGAGCCCGACTACGTGCGTGCACGCTGCCATGTGCCCCAGGAGTTGCAGGCAACATCTGGCCGTGGTCGTAGGGAATCGCTGAACGGAGGTCACGGCCTCCTTGATAGCCAGGAATCGGGATACGGGAAGACTTGCCCGTGCCTCCACCGAGTCCAGGACTGCCCCTATGAAGTCCAGTCTCTGTGTGGGGACTAGCGATGACTTGGGCACATTGACCAACAGCCCGAGTTCCCGGAATACTTGCAACGCCAGTGTCACATGGGCGCGGACCTCTGCCTCCGACCGGCCCGCTAGGAGCCAATCGTCCAGGTACGGGTAGACGCGCATCCGTCTTTTTCGAAGAAAGGCGGCTACCACCGACATGCACTTCGTGAAGACACGTGGGGCTGTTGCCAGGCCGAAGGGCAAGACCGTGAACTGGAAATGGCGCTGTTGGACAGTGAAGCGCAGGAAACGCCGATGGGCTCGGCGAATGGCAATGTGAAAATAGGCGTCTTTCATATCGAGGGCAGCGTATCAATCCCCCGGATCCAGGGAAGGAATGATGGTACCAAGGGAGACCATACGGAACCGTGGCTTCTGCAAGTACTTGTTTAGCTTGCGAAGATCCAGGATAGGACGGAGGCCCCCTTTCGCTTTGGGGATGAGGAAGTATCTGGAATAGAACCCTCTTCCTCTGAAGTCCAGAGGAACCTCCTCCACCGCCCCCGCCTCGAGGAGGGTCTGTACCTCCTGTATGAGGAGTTGCTCGTGAGAGGGGTCCCTGAAGAGGGACGGGGGTGGTGGGTGGGAGGGGGGGGGCGAGGAGAACTGGAGGGTGTAACCTGATTCCACCGTGCGCAGGACCCAACGGTCTAATGTTATATGAGACCAGGCACGGGGAAAAATGGGACAGGCGGTCCCTGAAACCCAGGGGTGGATCCGGAGAAGAGATGGGTACGCTGTCCTCGATCGCAGCTTCAAAATCCTTGTTTGTTTCCCGGCTGCGTCTTGTTTTGGCCCTGGTTTTGGCCTTGGTTAGGCGTATTGTTGCGCCTACGTCTATTGTCCCTGCCCCGTCTACGGTATGGTTCCTGCCGAGGGCGAGGATGATACTGCCTCTGTGGAGGTTGGGGCTTGAACGGCTTCCTCTGTGTCACAGGGGTGTGCATCCCCAAGGACTTAAGGGTAGCCCGAGAGTCCTTGAGGCTGTGTAGCCTGGCGTCAGTCTGCTCTGAAAATAGGCCCGAACCCTCGAACGGCAAGTCTTGGAGGGTATTTTGCACCTCCGGGGGAAGGCCAGAAGATTGCAGCCATGCAGAACGTCTCATCACTACACCTGACGCGATTGTTCTAGCGGCTGCGTCGGCAGAGTCAAGTGAGGCCTGTAACGACGTTTTGGCCACCGCCTTCCCCTCGTCCACTAGTGCCGCGAACTCAGGTTGTGATCCCTGAGGCAAGGCCTCTTTGAACTTGGACACAGATGCCCATGAGTTAAAGTTATGTCTATTTAGGATCGCTTGCTGGTTTGCTATCCGCAACTGGAGGCCCCCGGACGAATAGACCTTCCTGCCAAATAGGTCTAGTCTTTTTGCCTCCTTGGGCTTGGGTGCCGGGGCCTGCTGGCCATGCCTTTCCTGTTCGTTAACCGCCGAGACGACCAGCGAACATGGGGTCGGGTGGGAGAAGAGAAAGTCAAACCCTTTGGACGGGGCAAAGTACTTCCGTTCTACGCCTTTTGCGGTTGGCGCAGAGGAGGCTGGCGTTTGCCATACGGTCTTATAGTTTGCCTGGACCGTTTTTATGAGCGGGAGCGCGATCCTGGAGGGACCCTCTGGGCTCAGAATGTCCACCATCGGGTCCTCCTGCTCAACCGTCTCCTCTGCTTGTAGACCCAAATTGAGGGCCACCCGGCGGAGCAGGTCCTGGTGCGCCCGGTGGTCAATAGGGGGAGGGCCGGATACTGTCATGCCCGCCACGGCCTCGTCCGGCGAGGAGGAGGAGGTCATGGCTTTTTGAGCTTCCTCGTCCTCCTGTAGCTCCTCCTCAGCGGGGCGGCCCTCCGGGGTGCGCCCCCTGTCCCGAGTCAGGGACGGTGCCGAGCTCGGTGCTGAGTCCGCCCTCTCTGCATCCGGTGGTCTGGAGACCGTGGCCTCCGCACGGGAGGTAGGGCGGCACCGTGGGGAGCGGGACCGGTCTCCTGAGGGACCCGATCTCGAAGTTCTAGATGGAGGGCCTTGCTGATGATAGGCCCACGGTGTCCAGAATGGCCACTGTCCAGGATGGCTCCAATGCGGCTGCCAAGAGGCCTCGTGTTCTCTAGCGGCATGCCCTCTGCGGCCATATCTGGAAAGACCCGAGCCCTCCTCCGACGCTAGGGACGGAGACCTAGAGGGCCACGGCGGTGCCGTGGGGCGGTGCCGGTCCGGTGTCGGGGAGCGGTGCCGTCTGGACCGGGACCGTGAGTACCGGCGTGCCGATCTGGACCTGGAACGGTACCGTTGACCGCGGGACCGGGAGCGGCTGCGGGAGGATGGTCTTGGGAGTCTCGCCATCGAAGCGTCCCGGCGCCTGCTCGAGCCGGGTTGCTGAGGCGGTGCCACGCTCGCATTCGTGGCCCGTTGTGCGGCGGGAAGCCGGGAGTCCACCGAGGCGGAGCTCGACCGGGACCGGCGCCGTGAACGGTGCCGAGATGGCGACCGCGACGGGCGCATCATCGCCGGTTTGCCCTTGGATGGCAGTCGCGGCGGAATGTCTGTAGCGCGGAGTGTGCTCTCGGAGGACAATTCAATGAGGTCCTTCGCCGCCTCAAATGTGTCCGGGGTGGAGGGCTGTTCCAACAGTTCCTCCAGCCCATCCTCCGCACTCGACGCGCTCGTCCCGGGGCTCGACGGGCCCTTCGGCGCCGGAGCCACTGGTGCCGGGACCTGTACCGGGGCCGTCATGGCCTTGGCCGCACTTGCGGGCTTCGCCGGTGCCGTCTTCTTATGTGGGGAGCGCCCCCGGGCCTTAGGCTGGCCCTTCGACTTGGCCGGCGAAGAAGATCGATGCCGGGCGTGTTCCCGCCTTGGCGGTGCCGTGGGCTTAGTCTGCGCCGCCGGTGTCGGGTCGCGGACCGATGCCGGGGCACTTCGCACCGAAGCGGACGGTGCCGCGGAAGAGGAGAGCTGTAACGCCGCCTCCATGAGGAGCTGTCTAAGGCGAAATTCCCTCTCTTTCTTGGTTCTGGGCTTGAAGGCCTTACAAATTTTACAGCGCTCCTTCTGGTGAGCTTCCCCGAGGCAACGGAGACACGACTCGTGCGGGTCGCTCACTGGCATAGGCCTGCGGCACGCGGCACACACCTTAAAGCCTTGGGCGTGCGGCATGCCCCGCCGCCCAGGGCCGGTGCCGGGGTTGACCAAACCCCTATCACCAAGAGATTTTTGGTCCTTAGAAGAACTAAACAACTACTTCACACTAAAACTCTTAACTGTATTATGAACTGCTAACTATTGCTAATGGCTATGCTAAGGGACACTCTCAGGCGAGAGACAGAGTTGTTCCAACGTCGCCACGGGCGGTAAGAAGGAACTGAGGGAGGGTCGGGCCGGCAGGGATATATATACGCGAGGGCGGGGCGCCGCTCTGGCGGGAAGGGGGACCCTGTGGGCCCGACGGGAGCCGCTGAGGGAAAAAGTTTCCGACGATTCGTGCACGCGGCGTGCGCACACCTAATGTGGAATGGACGTGAACAAGCACTCGAAGAAGAACCTATTTTACACCATTCAAACACAAAAAAAATCACAAATGAAAAGCCTTGTACACTGTTCTTCCCATCCCCACAACCCCACACCACTGTATTAATGCAGCTGCACTGATTCAAACCCCTAGTGTAAATAAACTACACCAGAAGCCAAGCCAGTGCAAGTCCTCCTGCATTACTGCAATGGGTATACGTGGCGCACCACTGTAGCTAAATCAGTGTAGCTGGACTGGTTTCTCTTTCACTTACACTCTTGCGCACACGCACACACACAGAGTAGACAAAGCCTGCTAAACTTTATTTTCCATCTAACACATTGGTTACTAAGAATTTACTTAGAACTTAGTCTAAATACACATCTACTGAACCTCAGTTGTATTATTACGTATTTTTAAAAAACAAATATTCACTCTACACTATTAAATTAGCACTGAGCAAAATAAAGGCCTACCAAAAGTTACCTCTTTAGTTCCTCAAGAAAATTCTCAACATATTGTTTCCATTGTTCTGGAAATCCAAATGTAAACTTCTTGATGAATTTGTATGGAAATCCTGTTTGAAACAAAGGAGTGTGTTAATAATGGCTAAAATTTTAACAGCATACTGTACTTTCTACTGCGTTTTCCCCCCTTTCAAAGTAAGAAAGAATGATATTTGAATACTGAATTTGGTTCACTGATAGCAGTACATAAGTTGTAGTACATTACATGTGACAGTAGAACCTCAAAGATACAAACACTAGAGTTATGGACTTTCCGGTCAACCGGACATCTGTGAAACTGCAAGTCCTCAATCAGGCAGCAGCACAGAATAAAAAAACAAAACAAAACATTCCCCGCAAATACTGTATTGCCTTGGGGCAATCCTGGCTGCAGCCCCGAGCTGCCTCCCCTCCCTCCCCCCCACTGCAGAGCCCTTGCACTCCCATTTCAGAGTTACAGACAATCTCCATTCCCAAGGTGTCCGTAACTTTGAGGTTCTACTGTATATAGAAAAAAGAATAGTAGTCAATTCCCCCACGAAAACAGAAATAGACATATAGTCAATTATTTCAGTGGCTTTTAATTAATTCACTGAAGGGCAAACTGCTAGGCTGAATACTGAAATTACTGCCATAGGAATGGGTGTAAGTCAATTTAATTTAAAGCTACTCTGCATGCAGCTGGCGGCACTCTGGATGTAGTGTTTGGAAATGGGTTGGAGGTTAGGGACGTAATCACTGCATCCATGACATAGGATAACCATTACACTTTTGCAGTTGTCCAGGACTGTTTATGCAGTGACTAGTAAATGCTGTCTTCCCTCGAGTCACCCTAACAGGTCATTTAGCGTACAGAAGACTTGTGATGAAGTGAGCGGAAGAATGACTAGAGCACTGCGGCAGAGATCCCCACCTGAGTTCAATCAACTGGAATATAAAGACATTTAAAGACAATTGTTGGGGCTCTTTCATAGCATTTGCATAGCAATATATAGTTGAACCATTTCAGATAGTGTGGCTAATCTGAGCTGTCTCCATTTGGACATGGAATAGAGCGTCTCTCACTGCACTTCCAAAGAGTGTCAGATTTTTAAGGCCAGAAGGGGCCATAAGATCTCCTAGTATGGCCTACTATCTTTCTCTCTCTCTCTCTCTCACAGGCCAAAGAATTTCACCCAGTTACCCCTTTATGGAGCCCGATAACTTCTGTCTGACTGAAGCTTATCTTCCAGAAAGGCATCCAGTCTTGATTTGAAGACATCATTATGGTCAATTCCACTGATGCTCTAGAAGTTACCAGTGTCAATAAGAGACTGGGTTTGAATTGGGGTTAGCTGGCTGAGGTTGAACGTGGACAAGGCAGAGATTACACCGTTGGGTAGGAGTAGCATTAGCTAAACTGATGTATGCTCCACTAATTGAAAGTGTGTGGCCACTATGTGTGATACAGGTTTACAATTCAGGGGGTTTATTAGGCCATGGCTGCTATTAGATTCTCAGGAAGAATCTGTAGATCAAAGAGTGCACTTTTCCCCATCTGTACTTAGTGAGGGAAACTTTTATATATAATATAAAAAGGATTTGGACCTTTTCATGCTTATCTGAGCGCCTTTGTCACCTCTGTAATATTCTCTGCTTGGGGCCTCAAGAACATTCTGAGAAGCTGAAGCTAGTACAGAATATGGCAACTTGCTTATTAAGTGGAGCTTTATTCTACTGAAACACACTGCAGTTGTGTGCTTCTGAGTGGAATTCAAAGTGCTGGCATACACTTTTAAAGCTCTAAATGGTTTAGGTCCAGGTTACCTAACAGGCGATGTTTCTCCCCAGCCATACTGCCATCTTGATATAAGAAGGGGTTTCTGGCAAGACACTCACAATGAGGTGTCTAACTTCAGAATTCACTCCTCACCCAAGCCTGCCACAGCCCACATTTCTTAGCCTCCTGGACATGCTGAAAGACTCATCCATCCTCAGAAGATAGAATGCAGGTATTTAAATGATGGAGCTGAATCGGATTAGGATTGGATAGGCAGAGGACTGGACTTAACCTGCTTAAATGTTATTTTCTTCCCACCCATGGGCTATTATCAATTTTAAGTCTTGTAAGTAGTCCTAGAACTCAGAACAGGTATCTGTATTATCTCAGATTTATAAATCAAAATAAGTTACAAATACAGACAGTATATTCTCTCTCAGCTGCTTGGCTAGCTGGTTCTTGCTCATATGCTCAGGATCTAACTGATCACCATATCTGGGGTCAGGAACGAATTTTCCCCCAGGTCAGATTGGCAGTAACCTTGGGGGGGTTCGCATCCTCTGCACCATATGGGTGCAGGTCACTTGCCAGAATTATCTGGGACTCTCTCATTTAATCATTCCCCTGCCATTGCAGGGATCTTGATCACTGGTGCACCTGGGTCTAGTCTCCTGTTGGTCTCATTTACTTTGGTCTCATTTCCAGTGCTGGGTGGTTTTGGCAACCTGTGATATATAGCTCAGACTAGATGATCAGACTAGATAATCTAGAAGTTCCTTCTGGTCTTAAACTGAAGGACTATGTGTATTTGTTTTGACATATGAAGCCCCAAATGAGCTGGGGTTCTATCATAGATATTGCCTCTCATCCCTGCGATATCTTGGCAGCTGTGATCATCAGAGGCACTTGGACTAATAATTGTCTGGTATAACTAACAGAGGGCTGGCAGCAGGATGTTTTGGGAGTTCACTTCACACTTGGTTAACCCAAGCCTGGATCTGATGACTTTTAGGACATGCTGTAAGATTAACCTATTGTCCCAGACTTTTGTGTGTGTGTGTGTGTGTGTGTGTGTGTACACATATTTTAAGAAGGGTTGAGTGAGGATTTTGAGAAGGAGGGGGACCATCATGGCTGGTTGGAAAGGTTTGCTGGAGAGTCATTACCCATTCATTTTGAAAGAATGGGTATTACTCTCAGAGAAAAAGAAAACATTTTAAGTTATTTAACTTGTGTATGCTGTGAATAAATTTCCTTAAAAATCCCATGTTTGGGGGGGAAAAAAAGAATCTGAAAAGGAAAATTCTATGCAATTGATCATATTCCCACTGATATGAAAGATAAACATTTACTAAATCAAACTATAAAGGTACATTCGTGAAAGTTATTGGGTCTAGTATAGGATGGTATTCAAAGTAATGTTTCATGTTATGTTACTAATCTAGTAATTAATCATTTAAAGATGAACTGCAAATAATGTAGTTTTCATATTTTATCTTCAACAATATGCATACAATTCTTTTATGATTAAGGCCCTATGATCCATTTAACACACAAAACCGCCAAAAAAACCCAACACACTTCCAAATTATAAAAAGGGAAATTTTGTAAAATCAGGCAATTTAAACACAAAAAAATCTGTCTGACATACCTGTTGGCTAGTTCCATGCTCCAAGCTGGGTTTCCTAGTGGCTGCAATATCACAATGGCGCAGATGCCAGAAGGAATGAACAGCAAAGGATTTAAAAAGCTGAGGACAGAAGTCAGTTTTACAGTATGTTCTGAATATCCCACTAAGTCCAACTGGCAGGGATATGCACCACATATTGCTGAAGTTAATGTAGTCAATTTATTTGCTGATTACCTTTAACCTAGCCTTTGTTTGTATTTTACAGAAGAACTGTCACTCTGCCTTTATTTCTCTCACACTCACACCAGACATTTTAAATTTCAAATGAGTTTCCTTACCTTCTTTTCTCATGGAAACAGAGTTTACATTTCCTTGTAACACATAGATGCTGCCAGATATTGTTTTAACTTGGTTGGATGCCATGCGTTCCACAACTGCATTACTATGCCAGCACAGTTCTTTCATATCTCTGAAGAGACAGAATAAATAGAAATAAGTTGTTCATTTTTGTTAGGGAAAATGATTAACAATGGGGTTTCAAGTTCCAACAATGAGAATACCAAGATTCTGTATCAGACTGGTGTTTAAATATTTTCATTAATGATCTGGAAAAGGGAATGAACAGAGAAGCATCAAGATCAGCAGCGATACAAAATTATGGCCCAATCTAACTCTCACTGAAGTCAACAGAAGCCTTTCCATTGACTTGAATGGGTACTGGATTCAGGCCCTTATTTAGCACAGTCAAGATTTTGAAAGATTGAGGAACTCCAGAGGGATCTAACAAAGTTAAGCAAATTGGGAGTGCAACGGAAGAAGAAATTTAATACTGACAAATGCAAAGTGATAAACAGGGGAATGAATAAGGTAAGCTACTCAAATACATTATTGTTCTAAATTAACTGTAACCACTCAGGAGAAGAAGAATTCAAATGCCATTCTGAACAGTTCAGTGAAAACAGCTGCTCTATTCACAAAAAAAGCAAACCAACTACTACAACGTATAAAGAATGGAGTTTGAAAATACTGTAAATCTATGCCAAGATTTAAGTTAATGGTATGCCCTCCCATGGAATACTGTACTTGGTCCTGGTCACCACATTTCAAAAAGTTACAGCAGACTAAAAAGGGTCTCAAGACAGGAAACAAAGTGAGTAGAAACACTGAAATTCTTTTGTATAAGAAATTCAAAAAATTAGGACAGGTGACATTGTACCAACGGGTACAGAGAAGTTAAATAAGGTGCTCTTATTTACCCTCTCAGAATTCAAGAATAAGGCAACATACAATGAAATTACAAGGCATCATATTTCAGACTGACAAAAACCTTTCGTAAGTTGCTTGAGGTGGTTAAAAAAAAATTCACAATCTGTGGAATTCACTGCTACAAGATATCACTGAATACAAGAGCACAGTTAACAGGAGTAAAAAATAGATTATGTGTTTACCTGTTATGGATAATGAGGACATCCACAGTTATGTAAGACAGGATAAAAGATAAGGAACATAAACCCTCACACATAGAACCAGATCCTGGACAGGTTTTAGGTATTAAGGACACAGGAGAGGGCTGCTGGTTATTGTTTTCATAGTCACCCCTGAATCAAGATATTGATGCACAGTCAAGCTGGAAGAGCATATCAAGTGGGGTCCTGCATGGATCAGTTCAGGGTCCAGTTCTGCTCGATACCTTCATCAATGATTTAGTTAATGGCAAAGAGAGTACACTTATAAAGTTCGCAGACCATACCAAGCTGGGAGGGGTTGCAAGTGCTTTGGAGAATAGACTTAAAATTCAAAATGAGCTGGAAAAACTGGAGAAATGGTCTGAAGTAAATAGGATGAAATTCAATAAGGACAAATGCAAAGTACTCCACTTAGGAAAGAACAATCAGTTGTACATATACAAAATGGGAAATGACTGCCTAGGAAGGAGTACTGCAGAAAGGGATATGGGGGTCATAGTGGATCACAAGCTAAATGAGTCAACAGTGTAACACTGTTGCAAAACAAGCAAACGTCATTCTGGGACGTATTACCAGGAGTGTTGTAAGCAAGATACAAGAAGTAATTCTTCTGCTCTACTCCACACTGATATGGCCTCAACTGGAGCATTGTGTGCAGTTCTGGGCGCCACATTCAGGAAAGATGTAGACAAATTGGAGAAAGTCCAGAGCAAAAAAATGATTAAAGGTCTAGAAAACATGACTAATGAGGGAAAAGAAAAAAAAAAAGGGGGGGGGGGAGTTGTTTAGTCTGGAGAAGAGAAGACAGAGGGGACATAATTTTCAAGTACATAATAAGTTGTTACAAGGAGAAAATTGTTCTCCTTAACCTCTGAGGATAGGACAAGAAGCAATGGATTTAAATTGCAGCAAGGGAGGTTTAGGTTGGACATTAGGAAAATCTTCCAAACTGTCAGGGTAGTTAAGCACTAGAATAAATTGCCTAGAGAGGTTGTGGAATCTCCATCACTGTCTAATCTGCTTTTAAAAAAAAACCTCCAAGCACACGTCAGGGATGGTCTAGATCAGAGGTGGGCAAACTACGGGCCAGGGGCCACATCCGGCCCAGCAGACATTTTAATCCAGCCCTCGAGCTCCCTCCAGGGAGCAGGGTCTGGGGCTTGCCCCACTCCGGCACTCCAGCCAGGGAGCGGGGTCAGGGGCTTGCCCCACTCCGCACGGCTCCCAGAAGCAGCAGCATGTCCCCCCTCCAGCTCCTATGCACAGGGGCAGTCAGGGGGCTCCACACACTGCCCCCACCCCAAGTGCTGCCCCTGCAGCTCCCATTGGCCAGGAACCACGGCCAATGGGAACTGCAGGACGACGCCTGCAGACAGGGCAGCACAAAAGAGCCACCTGGCCACGCCTCCGCGTAGGAGCCAGAGGGGGGACATGCTGCTGCTTCCGGGAGCTGCATGAGGTAAGCGCCGCCCAGAGCCTGCACGCCTGACCCCCTCCCATGCCCCAACCCCCTGCCTCAGCCCAGATCCCTCTCCCACCTGACCCAGCCCTGATCCCCCTCCCACCTGCCGAACCTCTCAGTCCCAACCCGGAGCACCCTCCTGCACTCCCAACCCCTCATCCGCAGCCCCACCCCAGAGCCAGCACCCCCAGCCCTCACCCCAACCCCCAATTTTGTGAGCATTCATGGCCTGCCATACAATTTCCATACCCAGATGTGGCCCTTGGACCAAAAAGTTTGCCCACCCCGGTCTAGATAATACTTAGTCCTGCCTTGAGTGCAGGGGACTGACTAGACCTCTTGAGGACCCTTCCAGTCCTACGATTCTATAACAGACTGGATAGCTAGTCCTTGAGATCTTTAAGTTATGTTGCTGAAGTGCTCCCTTCCCTCAACACAGCAGAACAGGAGAGTGTACTTGGTATTTGCTGAATGAAGCTCTAGGCTATCTTCTCGCCAGCTGTGCACGTGGCTTTCTTAGACTTAAGAACACTGGGTCCACCCCCCAAACTCTCTCTGGTAAGTGGAGGCAGGCACAAGTTGGTGGGGGGCCATTGTCAGCAGCAGTGGCAGCCCTATGTAATGGGGTTAAACTGAGACAGACTAGTCTTTGGTGCACGTGATCCTTTCCAGATCCACTTAGTAGTGGAGATGCCAGGATGGTGCACATTTGTGAAATTGAGATACAGAAATGAGAATAAAAAACTATGTTTTATGCCACAGAAATGTGCAACTTTGATGAAGGAACAAAACATCACTTACCTCCGTTTTCCTTCTACACACACAGCAGTATTGTTGTTGATAACCTTAATCCTCCACTCACTTAGGCAGATTTTTGACTAAGTTAAAGAAAAACAGCATGCATTATAGGTACACTTAATATGCCAATTATACAGCCATTAAAATAAGAAGCAAACTAAATATCCTTTAACCAGTAACATTTAAGAAAATAAATGCTTTATAATGTTTGTTTAAAACCAAGAATTCCTACATATATTAACAGTGAAATGACAAACTGAATACTCTCAGGAGATGAAAAAGTGACCAAATAACACATTACTTTGCTATTTCCAGTGTGGGTAGAGGTAAAGTTGAAAACAGATGCCTCAAAATATTAAACAACTAAAAAATATGAACACATTTGACAGTAATTTAAAAATGAAAGTTAAAAAACCCAAATATTTTAAAAAGTTAGGGGAGTTAGATTCCAAAACTTCTAGACAGTTAAAATCTGGAAACTCTTAAAGGTTCCAACACCAACTCTTCCCCCACACCTTTAATCCCTTATTGTTTGGAGAAATCCAATAATTGACACATCGAAGAAAGAGTTAAAGTGATTCCAGTTGTATTTACTGATTATATTATAGTAAAAATGCACAGCACAGGGAGTATCAGTAAACTCTCAGTGCATGCCTCAGGTGCAGACAATGAACCTAACAGCCTACTAAAGGCAGACCTTCAAGAGTCTTATCGCTTTTGGAAACTGGCTAGTAATTTTATATTGAACATCACACATACACGCGTGCACACAGGATTTGGAGAGTTTTATGAAATGTATCATTCCAATATGAAAACTGTATTTATTAAAAATTCCTCTAACACGTAAATTAACTAACTACATCCCTTTTCTTTATTATTTCTTTTCCTCCCTGCCTGATGTAATGAATTTAGGGGGTTTTGCCTTTTAAAATGTTAGACTTTGACCATAATCCTAGAATCTGATGCACTAATGCAGACCTCTGGGCTCAGAGTCCCACACAGGATTGATTCCTTTGGCTGCAAAAGCAGTAAAAAAGTATAGTGATGTCTGCCCCAGATCCCTTGCCTGTAGTGTCTATCTCCCATCTCTCTCTTTCAAGGTTTTTCTCTACATCCAATCAGAATGTACTAATGTTTAATATTAAATAGATATTAAAATAACGAAAGTTGGGAATAAATACCAATTTTGTGTTTAGAGTTTTGTTTAATTAAAAAAAAAAGTGTAGTGTTATTTCCGTTTCTTTCTACCACCATTTTTAAGCATAAACAAGTTTGATCAACCAAACAGGATCACATGAGGCCCAGTCTGGGATAGCTCAGTGGTTTGAGCATTGGCCTGCTGAACCCAGGGTTGAGTTCAATCCTTGAGGGGGCCATTTAGGGATCTGGGACAAAAATCTGTCTGGGGATTGGTCCTACTTTGAGCAGGGAGTTGGACTAGATGACCTCCTGAGGTCCCTTCCAACTCTGATATTCTATGAAGTCTCTGATCAAGGAGTTACAGGATTGACAGCCTGCAAATTTTCCAAAGGACACACATGAAGCTTATGAATTCCACAGGATAGAAATGTATTTATACTTATTTATTGCTATATATGACAAAAAACTAAACAAATACCACTAGTTGTAGCAAATCTGAAGGAATTTTTCAATACAAAATCCTTCCACAAAGGAACAAACTTTCCCACCTGTTTATTTGCATTGCCATCATTTTCATCTGTGTGAGATGTGCTTGAGGAGGCCTTACAATCTCCTTCTTTTGTTTTTTGTTTTCTTGGTATGTGGACCTTTGGAGAAGAAAACATAATACTACAGAAGCACTGTGTGGGCCTCTGAGGGTCAGTCTCTGATTTCTTCTCTACTCCTTGAGCTGTTTTCCAGGTGCTCTCTTGTAATAGTCTTCCTTCTCGATGAGGACTGGCATATATTGTTTCTCCACTTCCATACCTTTCTGCTAACTGAGCCCCAGTTTTAGAAGGGTCGGAATTTGCGTTCACAGTATCAATCACAGTATTTTGAGACATTTCATCATCAGCATCAATTGGCTCCACAAGAAAAACATCATCCTGACTGTTGCTGGTATTGTTAACTGTACATTCTCCATTAAAGTTACTGACTTGTTTGGCAAAATCAGATTTGATTAAGGGCTTGTTCACGATTGTTGAAGAAATGCTTTGCTTGATTTGGTTTGACAATGCAGAATCTGGCCAATAAAAAAAAAAATTTTCAGGCAAAGCAACTCATGTTATTTCAAGAAAAGCAAACCTGCATTCATGAAACCAGAAATCTGATTCTGTTACATTGAATCTTGAGTAGAAACTACAGCTTCCCTCCCCACCCCTCCGCCTCCAATCAGCTGGCACAATGATTTCCACATACCCCAAGACCAGCAACTCAGCTGCTGCTACTAGGTGCAAGCAGCCTTTCAATCTCAGACATTGCCTGGTGGAGTTGGCCCATGAAGGAGCTCCAAGTAAGACTTCTGCTGCTAAAGGCCACTTCAACCTTCCTCACCTGCTGTCCTTACCAAACTGCTCCTAAGCTGGTAGTGATAAAGTGACGAACACAGAAGTCTGAAATTTGTATGCAGAAGTATAGAGAGGCTCCAAGAACTTTTCTATCTGCCCACATAGACCTGAAGAAGAGCTCTGTGTGGCTCAAAAACTTGTCTCTCTCACCAACAGACGCTGGTACTGTAAGAGAGATTACCTCACCCATTTGCCCACACAGAGGCAGAATTTGGAGAGACAACATAGATGGGAATTTACATAGTACTGCTAGTAGGGAGAAGTTGATATAGTAGGGAGAAGATAATACCAAGATAATAGAAGATAATACCAAGCTCCACAATTGGAATCAGATGTCATAAGAAGTAATTTTTATAAAAGAAACAAGATAAATGATACACCCACCCATCTCAAAATGAAGGATTGGTACAAATCTAGAAAAAGTGTCCAGCGCAGGGGTTCTCAACCTTTTTCTTTTGAGCCCTTCCGCCAAAAAAATTCCATGGGCTGCCTGTTTTTCTGCATATCCAGTAGATTAAAAATTGGGGACAGCATTAGGGGGTACCAAGCAGAGCAATTGCCTGGGGCCCCACAATGTTAAGTTGCTCGTCTTCAGCTTGAGCCCTGGGTGGTGGGGCAATGATGGGGAAGGGAAGAGAAGATACTGTAACTACAGCACACCCTCGCTATAATGCCCTTGATAATAACGAACCTTCTGCTATAATGAACCCAGTCCCTGGATCCCACCTCCAGGCACCGGCGTAGGAAGCAGGTGCTTGGGGCGGCCAATGGAAAGGGGCAGCACGTCCGGGTCTTCAGCGGCAAGTCCCTTGGTCCCTCTTGGAAGGAAGGACCGGCCTCCGAGGAATGAAGCGGTGCGGTAGAACTGCTGCCGATTGCGGCTTTATCTTTTTTTTTTCTTCGCCACTTGGGGCAGCAAAAAAGCTGGAGCCGGCCCTGCCCACCTCGATTCCCATGGCTGCCCGCTCCTCCAGCCCCTGCAGCTATCGCAGTCAGCTGCCTTCCCTCCCCCCGCCACAGGACTCTTTCGCTAAAATGAACAAATGGTTTGATCCCGATGGGTTTGTTATGGCAAGGGTGTATTGTATCTAAAATACCCACTAACATAGAAACATAAGAAACCAGTCACTGTTTTAAGAACCACTACCAGCACTGCCAAGAAAAGTACCTTTTTGCTGCTTCTGCACTTTCTGTTTTATGCGCAAGAAGAACTTTTGAGGAGATTCTGAAACCAGAGTGTCCACAGCGAGGGAATCCACATTTTTGTTTCGCACTATCTTGGTGCAATGCAGGGCTAGAAGAAAAATGTTCTCTTAAATTCAGGAAGTGAGTAACAGCATAACAGAAATTGTTAGTAATTCATTTAAAAATTAGTAGACTAAATATAAATTTCATAGAACATTAGCTTCACAAATGAAAAAATAAAGAATTCTCTTATTTCTTGTATTTCAAACTTAAAAAAAAAAAACCACACACACACACACCAGGATTTATATTAGCCATTTGTTCTAAGTGTGAAACTGATTAAAAAGTTTATTTATTTATTTTTTAAATAAAGGTCATGCCCCACTTCTCAACAGACCCGATTTGGCTCACTCCTAATATTCCCTCTACTTGCCAATATCAGAGTTGTCTTTTGGAGTAGGAAACGGCAGTGCTTCTTATCTATGGCTAGGAACAGGCACAGTCTGATGAGATACAGTTTCTCTCTTTTCTTGTTTTTACCTCCCATCTTCTTCCTCTTTTGTCTTAGATCTCTTCTCTACATGAGCAGTTCAGCTTTTAAAAATCTTTTAAAAGTACCAGCGTGAAATCCTGCCCCACTGATGTCAATGGGAGCTTTGTTATTGACTTCAGTGGGATCAGGCTTTCACCCCTAATAAGTAGTGCTGTTACTGACCCCCAATGGAACAGCAGATTCCAGCTAACAACCAAAACTGTTATTACTTTAGTTTCAAAAAATTCCACACCTTTAAAGCAAACAAAAAAACCCAAAACATTAAGATGTCTGCAAATGAACATTTAAGGGAGCCAGCCAGTTCCTCTCACTCCTTTGTCACTGTGTACAAATGGAAAACTTCTGTACAGGCAAATTCAGTCATTTAAGTTTTCTATGCTTTTTCCTTCTGAGGCTAGAGCTCTCCCATGGACTTAATTACTCCAGCCCCAGCGAGCAACGGTAGCAACATCCATGGGAGAAGCTCTCTCACCAACAGAACTTAGGTCAATGTAGCTCACATCACTCAGAGGGGTGGCTTATTCACACCCCTGCGTGATGCAACTTATACCGAGTTAAGCTGTAGCCTGTACACAGCCTGAATACATACATAAAAAGGCTCAAAACTACTAGAACATTGTATGACTACAGTGGTCTCATGTTGTTCATAAGACATTAAGATACTACAAACCATGTCATTCCCCCTAAGATATCACAGCACAGGGACAGTGTGGGTATGTGAAGTACCCTCCACAGCAGCATACTCTCAGTTCTAAAACCCTACAAAAGCATAGCACACCTGATGGAATAGAAATCCATGACTGTGTGTACTGGTTGCTCCCTGATTGATCCATCCCTCCATTCAGACACACAGTCACTATATTACAGTGATACAGATCAGACAGATGCCACCATCATCCTTGCATTTTACTGGAGATGTAATATAACCAGGCATCTTGGAAATATAATGCAACAAACCTTTCCCTGGCTGGATCTGTCTATCAGGTACCTTGCCAGCTCTTTGCTGGTTTTCTTCATCACTGGATTTTTTATCCTGTGTTCCCTGATGGACAAGTTTCGTAGCAGGAGTCAGGATCAAATCGCTGTTGTAATTTGTCCCTAACAATGTTCCCTTAGATGGCATTTGATGCTGCTTTTCATGGGATGCCTTGGCTTTCATTCTTTGGAAGATTTTTGCTGGAGATTCATGAGTTAAAGGATCACAAGCTTTGCGTTTCAGTAAATTTTTGTCTTTTAGTGGCAAGATCTGTTGCTGCTGGCAAGATGCAGCTTGTACTGCTACAGTGTCAGAATCTGGCCTTATTTCACTGAGGTCAAGAAATTCTTTAACATAAGTGCCATCTGTTATTAATGTGGACTGAAAAATACCTTCCATTTTCTTGGAAGTTCCTGCCCCTCGTGCATGGTTTTCCTTGAAGTCACGTAAAACTGAAGGGAGCACAGCTTCTTTTGTTGCAGAAGTAGTCAGACCAGCATCTTGAAATTTCACCAAATCTTTTAAAGGAGTAATAGTACCTGACGGTATGTTGCTCATTAAGATTGCCTGCAAAGGCATATCTCCTCTTCTGCTAGAAGAAATGTGAGATTTTGAAATCCTTGTATTTTTTAAAGGTGTAGCAATCATCTTGCCAATGTTGACAACTATGTGTTGTGCTCCTACTGCAAAGTCATTAAAATGTGCATGTTTAGGTATAGTTTTTTAAATAAAAGAAGGAGGAACATGAATTCCATGGATTGTAGACTTTATTTCTTCAAATGTCAGCTAGAAAGAGAAACGTGGTGAAAAGAAGTTGGTCTTTACGTTTTCATTGTTAGTGCCACATTTTAAAGTAAACTTCTGTTGTGCATCAATCAAGCTGAAGTGCTAGGTACAGACTGCCAGCCTGCTTGTGTCACAGCCAATTACTGAGTTTCCGAAAAGGGACCTACACACACACAGCACTCGCAGTACAGTGTACTGCAGCAAGAGTGTTTTCATGGATTGCTCGGTTGACTAGACATGTCTCCCCCTTGACGTCAGTAGGAGACTTCCCTGCTGATTTCAAGGGGAAGAGGCTCAAGTCCCTTGGCTGGTTTCAGAAACTACAAGGCTCCAGCCTCTTCCCAGGAAACTGATGGGGAAAGATCAGCTTTGGGCTTAGGAGTTCCCCACCCCCATGGTCAACACCCAGGGCATCTGTGCAACGAGAGCTGGGGTTTCATGGGCGACACAGAGCTCGTGTGCAGCGCCGAGCACAGGCCACGAGAGACACAAAGCCCGGGAGGGAACAGCCGCCGCTGCTGACAGCTGGTACAAGCGGCCACCCACCGCGGCTCTCCCCGAGCCCAGCCAGCAGCGCGGGTCTAGCCCTGGGCGGGCCACGCCGGCTGGGTCCGCGCTCTGCCCTGTCACACCGCCACCCCTCCCCCACGCGCCCGGCCCGCCACACTCACCCCGCCGCCTCGCTCGCGCCTCTCTCCCCTGCGCCGCGCGCGCGCGGCCGTTACAAGTTTTGAGTCCCGCCGCCTCGCACGCTGATTGGCAGGGAGCGGAGTGACGTCGGCGGAGGCGGGGCTGCGGCCGCGGCAGGAGAGGGCGGAGACGCCGGCCGGCCGGCCCGCGGGGCGTGGTTCGCTCGCAGTGACGTCAGGCGCGGTGGGCGGGAAGCGGGTGTTGCGGGGGCGGCCGCGGTCGCCGATGACCCCGACGCTGGGAGGGCGGGAACGCGCGCGCCGCCCGGGCTGGGGGCGGTCACCGCGGGCTGCTGACTACGCGAGGGGGGGTCCCACCGCGGCAGGCGTAGGGCGGGGCTGGCTGCTCGCTGTAGGGAGAACAGGGGCCAGCCCCGCCCGGCCGCCTCGCGTGTTTGTTTCCTTCTCAGCGTTTTGCTTGTGGACGCTCCGGGGCAGTTGGGCGCAAGCTGCTCGAAGCTTAACCCCCGCCCTGAGTGTGTCCACATCCGCCCTCCGCCGGAGCCCGGCCCCTACACCTGGGCGCAGGGCTAAGGGGTCATTGGCTAACTCCGCAACCGGGAACCGGATTGTACTTTCAGTGTCTAATACCTCCTCGGAGGTGGAGTAAAGAAACCGGTTTAAAGGGCTTCGTCGTGTGAACGTGTCCAGGCTGAATTCGATTTAACGCGGCTAAAGTCGACCTAAACTCGTAGTGTAGACCAGGCCTAAGAAAAGGGACTCTGGCTCCCCCTCAAAGACCTTATGCACCTGAGCAACTTTGCCTCGCCTGAGTAAAGTTACTCATGTGCAGGTGTTTGCATGATCCAAGTGTTGTTTATTCACAAGAGGGGCATCTCTGCTTTGTTCTCTACATTTCCTAAGAGGTTTTTGAAGAAATGTTCTTGCTCAGTTTGATTTGCATTTTGTCAAGAAAGGCAAAGTCCTCCTTCAATTTACGAAATATTTCCCCTCTGAGAGGGTTCTTTATCTCACTGATACTTGAGCGTAAGATTTTATATCCATCAGGGGATGAGGCAGCCCTTTTGCTGCTAATGACTTCAGTAGGTTTGTAGGTATTATTAATGCCTGGGGGGCAGAAATAGCTCAGTGGTTTGAGCATTGGCCTGCTTAAACCCAGGGTTGTGAGTTCAATTCTTGAGGGGGCCACTTAGGGAGCTGGGGCAAAAATCAGTACTTGGACCTGCTAGTGAAGGCAGGGGTCTGGACTTGATGACCTTTCAGGGTCCCTTCCAGTTCCATGAGATAGTTGTATATCTCCATATATATTATTTTTTTTATTTATTATTCCAAATAGTGAGTTCTACCACCATGTTACAAAAGGACAAAGACAAGTGAATGGTGACACTAACAAAACTTTTTTCCAGATGTGCTAGCTCACTGAGATAACAAGAAAATAAAAAGGGAGTGAAATCAGGAGATAGCCAAGGCATCTAATAGAGCAGACCTCATGGATTTAGATTGGCTCCACTAGAGCTTTAAAATTCAGAGTTGCAGGCAAAAGGCCATGTAACTATTCAACAATGCAACTGACTGGATAATTACACTAGTTAAGCACAGTGCACATATATACAATCTAAATCAAGGAAAAGGAAAATACACAATTACTGGCACTCAGAGTCCAAGCTTGGTCTCTTCAGAGAGGAAACTGGTGACAGCTTGTTGAGTTTTTCAGGAGAACATCCAGTTTGATGAAAAACCTCTTTCACAAGCTCAAGGCATCTGGGCAGGAGTGGCTGTCTGGACCCCATTCTTTGCTAAGACCATCAGATATGGATTTCCTAAGTGTCTGTGCTGCTTCCCCTCTCCTCCTCTAATCTGTAGAGAGAGAGCAACCTGTGTGAGTAGTGAGAGGATATTGTGTGGGCAGGGAAATGAGAGGCAACATGCAATATGTGCATGTGGTGAAGGAGAGAGGATTGGTTGTGAAAAACTGAAAGGGAAGTGCTCACCAGTCCCATGCACTGTTTTCTTCAGCAAGCTGATAACTTTGCATTATGCTATTGGTTTCACCTACCTGTGCTGCTAACCGTGTGTCAATCACTTTAACTGGGAACATCTGGTAAGGTAATTTAAAAGAAACCCAACATTAGCTGGTAAAATTAAAAGGGAGATAGAATTAGAGACAGAGAGAAAACACCAGAGGAAGTTGGTAAAAAATCAAAACAGGAGCTGCAAGGGAAGGGGCACTTTTATATTTTGTGTCTGGTTGTTTAGATCGTAATTGTGGCCTAGGTATAATGATAACAGATCTTGGGGCTGTAGCGGGGCAATAGAAATAAAGTATATTGGCTGTATTATACGTACAAACGTACGTGTGTGGTGTCATTAATGAGTGGCTCCATCCTATAGCAGGGGTTATTGTTATCTTCTAGCATCCAGTCTTTTACATACTGGTTCGCCTTGGGAAATCTCCTAAAACTTAATATATCATTGCCCATTTTATCCCATCTGCACTAGATTATCTATAATATCAAGGAAGAATGCCAGTTCCTTGCACTCTTGAAATAAGGTACCATGAGGAGGGCTTGGGCTAGGCTGGGGGAGCCTTTTAATATTAAGAGAAACTCAGTGCATCTCATTCAACCAGAATACATTATTCTTTGAAATAAAAAAAAAAAATTCATGTCTTGAGGATTTGCATTCTGATTCCTACAGAGATTTATAGCAACTATGAAGAACCTTGGAAATCAGTCATTAATTGTTACTCTCCCTTTTGGAGCTATTTTCTTGGCAGTGGTGTAATTAGATTTGTCCTTTCTACATATCTACCTAGTTAACCACTTTATAATCTATTGGCATTACCATGTTTATTTGCACCATTTTTATAAAAAGTGCATGCTGTTGCTTCAGAAGCAGTACTAATTTTTATCATGCTCTGCAATACTCTTTTTGACTTTCTGAGATCTCATTTCAGGTACATTTAGATCTCTGAATAAATCTGATCCTTCTTTTGCCTTTGGGGAAGAAGTCAGATTTTGTTTATAATTATTTAATGACCCCTACTTTGGCTTTAAAACTCCAGAAATGCCATTAAATCCACTTAAATCTTTAATTTCCTCTTTGATTCATGCTGCAAATTAATTAGATGCATTATGTCCCTAATCTCTCGCTTGTTTTTTGTCTTCCCATTTCTTCCTTGGCAGGGTCTGTATTTTATTTGTTGCAGTTGAATGAATCTTGGCTGTTGGCTGTAGGACTTCTGGCTTTGTTTTCAGAAACTGGAAGGTCTGCTCTGCCATGAATGAAGCAGAGGGCTACAGGAAGAGAAAAGATGATCTTGTGGCTCAGGCAGTTGAATGCTACCTGGAAGAACTCTATTCTATCCTTGCCTCAGACACAGAGTTTGTGTGATGCAAGGCACATTACTGAAACCAAAACTCTCACAGGTGGCCACTAACTGTGTGTTCCTCATTTTCTGAGCACCAGACTTGAGACACTTGGCGCCTGACTTCTAGACCTGCTGAGCACCCACAACTGCAGCTATGGCTGCTTAGCTTTAAGAGGACAATGCTGTCTGGAAGAATAAGCACAGGACTGGGTGTTTGTGGGACTAGTTCTAATCCTGACTCTGCCGCTGATTCGTTTGCGGCCTTGAGCAAGTCACTTTGCCCCAGATTTTTAAAGGTATTTAAGTGTTGTTCTGTTCAGCATTGCAAGGCCTTAGTGTCATTTTCAAAAGTGGCCTAGGCACTTAGACTCCGACTCACATTTTAAAATGAGACACGCTCCTAAATCAGTTGAGCATTGCAACGCAGAGCAATGCCTAAATACCTTTAAATATCTGGGCCTTTGCCTTTGTTCATTTGTAAAATGGGGAGTTGTGAAGATAAAATCATTAATATATTTAGGCTCAGATAGTACAGTGAGTGCATAGAAGACAACCTGAAATTAATAATTCTGGGTTTGGATGGTGTGTAATAAATAAGGCCTGTGAACATTGTTCATCATGCGTGGTGAATGATGCAGAGGTTCTATGGAAAAAATACTGTGTGATCATGTAATTAAAGACTATCTGTTCATAGCATACAAACAGCAAAGTTGGATAAAAGTATAAAATACTCTCTCTGGAAGGTGGCAGTGTAACACACTACTTTATTTCTTAGGGTATGTCTACACTACGAGAGTAGTTCGATTTTACTTAAATCGAATATGTGGAATCGATATTGCAAAGTCGAACGTGTGTGTCCACACTAAGGACAGTAATTCGACTTTGTGAGTCCACACTAACGGGGCAAGCGTCGACATTGGAAGCGGTGCACTGTGGGCAGCTATCCCACAGTTCCCGCAGTCCCCGCTGCCCATTGGAATTCTGGGTCGAGCCGCCAATGCCTTCTGGGTAAAAAAATGTGTAGAGGGTGCTTTTGGGTAACTGTCGTCATCCGTCCGTCACTACCGACCTCCCTCCCTCCCTGAAAGCGCCGGCGGGAAATCAGTTCGCGCACTTTTCTGATCAGTGACAGCGCGGACGCCACAGCACTGCGAGCATGGATCCCACTGCAACCATCGCTGCAGTTGTGGCCGTTCTCAACACCTCGCAGCTTATCATACACCTTTCCCTGAGGCAGATGGAGAGAAATCGGGCGAGGAGGCTACGGCACCGCCGTGAGAGCCTGAAGTCGGAGAGTAGCACAGAGCTGTCAGAAACCACGAGACCCAGCGCTCAGGACATCACGGTGGCAATGGGTCATGTGGATATTGTGGAACGGCGATTCTGGGCCCGGGAAACAAGCACGGACTGGTGGGACCTCATAGTGCTGCAGGTCTGGGACGAATCCCAGTGGCTGCGAAACTTTCGCATGTGAAAGGGGACTTTCCTCGAACTTTGTGAGTTGCTGTCCCCTGCCCTGAAGCGCAAGGACACCCGGATGCGAGCAGCCCTGACTGTCCAGAAGCGAGTGGCCATAGCCCTCTGGAAGCTTGCAACGCCGGACAGCAACTCTTGTGTCGGTGCGCATGAGGTAGTAGGCAAATCTACCGTGGGGGTTGTTGTGATGCAAGTAGCCAACGCAATCGTTAAGGTACTGCTCTCAAAGGTAGTGACCCTGGGAAACGGCCAGGTCATCATAGATGGTTTCGCCGCGATGTGATTCCCAAAATGCGGTGGGGCTATAGATGGGACTCACATCCCTATCCTGGGACCGGACCACCAGGCCAGCCAGTACATTAACAGAAAGGGCTACTTTTCAATGGTGCTGCAAGCACTGGTGGACCATAGGGGACGTTTTACCAACATCAACGTCGGATGGCCGGGCAAGGTTCATGACGCTCGCGTGTTCAGGAACTCTGGTCTGTTTAGACGGCTGCAGGAAGGTATTTACTTCCCGGACCCCAAAATAACTCTTGGGGATGTGGAGATGCCTACAGTGATCCTCGGGGACCCAGCCTACCCGCTAATGCCCTGGCTCATGAAGCCCTATACTGGCGCCCTGGACACAGAAAAAGAACTGTTCAACTACCGTCTGAGCAAGTGCAGAATGGTGGTGGAGTGCATCTGGGAGGCTTTGAAAGCAAGGTTCCAGACTGAGCAGGGTAACCAGTGACTGTTAAGTTTGTGGACACAGAAGCTGAACCTCCAGTTACATACCCCCTTCACCCCCTTCCCAAAAAATAAAATCAGTTCTATTTTGTCAATGAACACCGTTGTCTTTATTACTGTTTTCGCGGGAATGTTTTAAACCGGGGACGCAGACTGTGGCGGGGGGCGGGTTTAGTGTTCTGATGCAAATGATGCTTCTAAACTCCAGGAATGACAGGCTCCGCAGTGGTGCACTGGTTATTTCAACGGAGCCTGCCATCACTCCTGGGCGGAACTGCGTGTATGTGTCAGCTATGTGAGTTTCTGCCTGGGGGAGGAGGGTTACAGATCCCCTGCTGCGTGGCTCTGTGATCCAGGATAAGGACTGCAGCATAAGATCTGTAACTGCCCTCCCCCGCCAC
>NW_020664540.1:18682136-18719921 GCF_002925995.2 Terrapene triunguis | reverse complement strand
TGCACTGTGTATGTGTCCTGATGCTGGACCTGCCCCCGCCTCTGTACTCTGCTAAAGGTGACTGTCCTGTCCAATTACCAATCCCCTTCCCCCCCTCCAGACAGACTCTCCCTCAAAAGAACCTGACTGAAACAGTAACGAACAGAAACATATTTTTTATTAACAACCAGACAGGAAACTGGGGGGTGAAAGTTGGACGGGGGCTTGGGTGAGGCGGGCAGGAAAGGACTTTTCAAATTTTGGGGAATGACAGCCTTCTGGTGCTTGAGCAGTCTGCAGGGGTGGAGTGAGAGTTTTCACGGACTCTGCCACCCCTCCTTCTTTGGACTTTGGGAGAGGGGGGTATGGGACTTGGTGGCGGGGGACTGCGGTTCCCGATAGACTGCAGCGGGGCTCTGTCCTCCTGCCTCCGTTCCTGCAGAACATCAACAAGGCGCCGGAGCGTGTCCGTTTGCTCCCTCAGAAGTCCAAGCAGCGTTTGAGTCGCCTGCTGGTCTTCCTGCCCGCCACCTCTCCTCACGTTCCATGTGTGTCCAGTGCATTTGTGACAAATTCTCCCTCCACTGGTTCTGCTGTGCTGCCTGGGCTCAGGAGCAGCCCATTAGTTCTGAGAACATGTCCTCTCGCGTCTTCTTCTTTCTCCGCCTAATGTGCGCTAGCCTCTGGGAGTGTGATGCCAAGCTGGGTTGGGAGACAGTTGCAGATGTGGCTGTGGGAATGAGGAAAAGGCAGTGAATTCCTCCGAAAGATAAATGTGGTTGTGAATCAAGAACATAGTTTTTCTCTGTGAACAAGACCATGAACCACACCTATCACATGCGCACTCAGGACAAGGTCGAATTTTCGAACCTCGCCTTCAGTGCCTGGGCTTTTGCACTGCCGATCTGGGAAGCGGGGCAGGACACGGTACTCTCTGTAGCAGGCAAACATGGTAAGCCGTAGACTTGTGGCTGCTTAAAACTGTAGGAGTACCACTGGCCTCCTTTCACATTGAAAGCACTGCCAGTCTGTGCTGCCAGCAATCGGCCAAGCAGGAACTCTGGCCCTGTCCCACCCCCTCGCGGATGAGCCAGGGAAAGATCCCTGTATGCTGCCCCTCTCCCGCCCCCACCGCGTGGCTGTAAACCAGCGGTCACAGTTCTGTAAAGGAACTTGTTGCAAGCAGTCCCAATACTAACAGTCCCCTACCTAATTCAAAGCAGGTCATCATGAGCGACATAACTCTCATGAGGATCCCGGACACCGAGATCCAACGGATGCTTCGAGAAAGCCTGCAGAGACCGGGGCCCTTTGCCGCCATGCTATGCAAGGCAATGATACCGGAGTACCTGCTTGTCTCCTGGCGCGGGAACGTCTCCTACTTCGGAGGACCAAGTAAAGCCGCTCTCCCCAGGAACCTGATGAACAGGCTATCCCATTACCTGCAGCAGAGCTTTGTGGAGATGTCCGTGGAGGACTACTGCTCTATCCCCGGACATATAGACAGGATTCTAATATAGCTGCAGTAGCAGGCACTAAAGAGTGGAGCAGCTTGGGCAGCACAATCATGCACAACCGGACACTGTTTGATTTTTTTTTAAATAGTTGTTACTGATTACTTAAGCGCCCAGGGGGAAGAAATCATGATTCACAGATTGTTCTTAGTATTAATATTCAAGTTTTGTAAAAAATAAAGGTTAATATGTTTAAAGCACTTACCGCTTGATCCTTCGCCTGAATCTGTGTCCAGGTTACATGCTGGGGAGGGTTGGTAGGGGATCTCTGTAAGGGTGATGAAGAGCTCCTGGCTGTCGGGGAAATCAGCGGTGCCAGCGCTGTCGACTGCCTCGTCCTCCTCATCTCCTTCCTCATCTTCCCCGTACGCTAACATGTCCGAGGAACCGGCCGTGGACAATATCCCATCCTCAGAGTCCACGGTCAGTGGTGGGGTAGTGGTGGCGGCCGCAGCAAGGATGGAATGCAGTGCCTCGTAGAAACGGGATCTGTGGGGCTGGGATCCGGAGCGTCCGTTTGCCTCTTTGGTCTTCTGGTAGCCTTGTCTCAGCTCCTTGATTTTCACGCGGCACTGCGTTGCATCCCGGCTGTAGCCTCTCTCTGCCATGGCTTTGGAGATCTTCTCGTAGATCTTAGCATTCCTTCTTTTGGAGCGCAGCTCTGAAAGCACGGACTCATCGCTCCACACTGCGATGAGATCCAAGACTTCCCGATCAGTCCATGCTGGGGCCCTCTTTCTATTAGATTGCACGGCCATCTCTGCTGGAGAGCTCTGCATCGTTGCCACTGCTGCTGAGCTCACCTCGATGTCCAAACAGGAACTGAGATTCAAACTGCCCAGACAGGAAAAGGAATTCAAATTTTCCCGGGGCTTTTCCTGTGTGGCTGGTCAGAGCATCCAAGCTCAGACTGCTGTCCAGAGCGTCAACAGTGTGGTGCACTGTGGGATAGCTCCCGGAGCTATTACCGTCGATTTCCATCCACACCTAGCCTAATTCGATATGGCCATGTCGAATTTAGCGCTACTCCTCTCGTTGGGGAGGATTACAGAAATCGATTTAAAGAGAGCTTTATGTCGAACTAAATGGCTTCCTGGTGTGGACGGGTGCAGGGTTAATTCGATATAACGGCGCTAAAGTCGACATAAAAGCCTAGTGTAGACCAGGCCTTAGACTCCAGAACCCTAACACACAAGAATCAAAATCAGAGCAAGACAAAGCAGGTTGCTCCCCAAGGCAGAGAAGCACAACTTAATCCACTTTGCTCTAGGCTGACTCTTCACAGACTGACTGCTGAAAATCCAGGTCACACGCTTCCGTACAGAACCCCCAAGCCTGCAAGCAAAACCAGAAAACCCTTATACTTCAAGTGACAGCTTGAATTTTTAACACAGTATTCAATGCCCTACTGTATCATTATGCACAGACAACCTTAATTCTGCCACTTCCTAACTTTCCTGTACTTGACCTTGCAACCTTAACATTCTTTTATTGTAACACGTGTATGGTATCTACAGTATCTCTACAAAACACCCTGTAGTTCATGCACACCTTTATGTACTTCATGGTACATGTTAATATGTGGTATAAATGTAGGTGGCAGTCATGCTACCTCATTCAGTCAACTCCCTTCTCTTGTAGGCTTTGGGCCACAGGGCTTACATTTACATAATACTTTTCTTGGCTATGTAACTAATTGTTGTCTTTTTTTTAAAGAGAGCGGAAGAATGCAGGAGAAAAGTATGCCAGCCAGTAATACAGGGATAATGAGAGCCACTCACTTGCTGCAGTTACCGCAAGAAATGCTGACTGAGATAATCATGTACCTTCCTCCTGCGGAAAAATCCAAAGTCCGTGCTACGTGCAGTCTCTTCAAGGATCTGGTTGATCAGCCTGTTGTGTGGCGAAAGAGTACCATTGTCCTCCGACGCATAAGCGCTTTCAATGCCGAGTTCTGGGACGTGCTTCGGAAAAGAAAGATCACTTCTGTAGAAGTGAAAGAAATTGGGCTTAAGCAATGGCAAAAGCTGCTGAGGTTCATGCCTGGTCTGCTAGATGTAACTGTGGATTCCCTCTGGAGCGAGGAAATCCTGCAAGGGTTACAGCTGCTCACAGATCTACAGAAACTTCACTTGAAAACATGCTCTAGGTTGTCTGAGAGAAGTGTAATCCGGGAAGTTGTGCACTTTCAACACCTTACCCACTTGTTGTTGTGCGGCATAACCTTCTTAAGTGGCAGTGAATTGATCAGAATTGCTTGCTTACAAAACCTACATACGCTCTCATTGCATACTGTGCAAAAGGCTCTTCCTGAGAAAGCACTAGAGTATGTTTTATTCCATTTACCAAAACTCAGAGAACTGTCACTTTCTTATATCCTGAGTAAGGAGCATTTTTTGTTATGCCTCAGTTTGCCAGATAGACATCCCATCCCTTACTCATCAGAAGGTGAGTGTTGTTTCTATAGGCTATATTTATATACACTATATTCAGAATTATGGCACCAGTCCTGCCAGCTCTGATGCACGTGTTTAACTTTGCTACCACGAGAAATCAATAGGACAACTCAGGGTGAAACAAGTATGTGCATTAGAACTGGCAGGATTGGGGCCTAAGTGTCCATTGTTGCTCAAAGGATTACATGCTGGGTATATCAGAGTGTGTTGGTAGTGAAGATTTATTCTTAACTATATCCCCTTGCTTTAGTGGACTAGGTTCAGATTTCCATTGCATTACTGTTTTGATATGTCATAAACATGTTTCCTAAAGCTTGTGGAGTATTTTAAACTGAATATATAAATAGCTAAAAGGAGGATATAGTTCTTGGCCAAGACTTTCAAAAGTGATTTGATTTTAAGTGTGTCTGTTTTCCAATGTCCAAATGGAGACACCTTTAATGGGTCCTGATTTTCCGAAAGAGCTGAGCACTTGCCCTCAAAATCAGGGACCATTAAAAGTGACCCCCAAAAAATTACCCTGCCCACCTTGTCTCTCCCAAATCACTAGTAATTTTTTTTAAATCTTGATGCACACATTTAAGTATTGTAGCATTTTTATAATATACTTCAGTTTTACACTTAAACCAGAGATTCAACCTCTTTGTTTTGTATGAAAAATCCTGTGTATCTTAACCAACCTTACAGCACATATTCGGAGAGCACAGAGAAAGTTCTCTGGGGATCGTCAGCTGAATTTGTTCCTTAGTTTAGGAATTTTAAAATAATTTTAGATGGACCCTTTATGAAATTTCCATATCTGACCTTTTTTCAGACCCCTTCTACTAGCCAATGATTGGTTTGTTTATTGTTCAAACTTTCTAGATAACTCATTGTCCGATACCTTCCAGTTTGGTTAATAATTTGGCTTAACTGCAACCTAATTTCTTCAAAGTGTGGGGATTCCCCCGCCCCCCGTCTTTCCTGTTATATTCACTATGTGCTACCATAAGTATGAACCTAATGTAAAGACTTATACATAACTTGTGCTTTAATATTGGAAAACAAATATCTCTGGGATGTCAAATAAGTACTTCCCCCCACCTTTTCAATCATCCACTATGTTTAGAGTCGCCTCCTGTTCCAAAACTTCAGCTTCACACTCTGGCCTTGAGGCAAACTGGTTATAACCTTCTTTCAGAGCGTTTCCTGGATCAGCTCTCCACCATCCACACTCTGACTGTTTGTTACATCAAGGACTTTTTGTTACACTCAGTGGATGCCTTTGGACAAGTGCTGAAGAACCTACCAAACTTGACAGAATTAAATCTTCTATGTAAGTTGTTTTTAAGGTTGACGTGTTTGTGGGCTTTGTTCTGTGCAGGCTTAGGAAGGTTTGTGGTAGTTTCATCTTCTGTTAAATGGTGACTGGCAAGACAGCAGAGAGCTTATTTTTATGGATGTTTCTATTGGCTGATATATCTTAATATTGTCTCTGAAAAAATCAGTTCCCCAATTCAGAATCTGATTGGCTTGACTGTGTTCATTCAAACCCGACTGAAAAATCGGTCTAGATATCTACTATTTAATGAAGCTGCTGCCTTGTGGCTCTTAAAGGTGCCACAGGACCCTCTGTTGCTTTTTAATGTCCTCCTTGTTTCCTTCCCAGTCCAGTTTCCAGATCCCCACTACTGCTTATCTACACTTGGGATTTGTCCCCATTTCAGCCATGGAACCAGCCACTGATGCAGCTGCACCTGTGATAACCCCTATGAAGTCCTAATCCTCTCTATAAGGGCTGGCCTATACTGAAAACTCAGGGGTGTGAAAAATCCATACCCCTGAGAGATGTAGCTATGCCAACCTAACCCTGGTGTAGACAGCACTAGGTCAATGGGAGGAATTCTTCCATGGACCTAACTACTGACTCGGGGAGGTGGGTTAACTACAGCGATGGAAGAATCCCTCCTGCCACTATAGTTAGTGTCTACACTGAAGTGCTACAGCTGCACAGTTGTGCTGCTGTAGCCATAGGCGCCGGCTTCCTCTGGGCCCCAGGGGTGCTCAACCCCTCCGCCCCCAGCCCCACCTCCACCCGCCCCCTTCTCCCAAGCCCCCACCTCCACCCCGCCTCTTCCCGCCCCCGCTCTGTCCCAGGGCTGGAACACCCACAGAGTCGGCGCCTATGGTTGTAGCATATGAAGTTTAGACAAGTCCTAAGTCACAGGACTGGAAGTTTTTATTTTTATTAGGGGAGCAAAAGATACTATGTTATTAAGCTAAGTACTTGAAAATGCAGGTTTTGAAAATGTAGTCTTCCTAGAGAGCCTTTGTGGTTAAGGCACTAGATGGTACTCAGGAGATCCAAATTCAGCTCCTGGCTCTGCCATGGATTTCCTCTGTGACCTTGGGAAAGTCACTTACTCTCCCCAGTCTTTACTTCCACCTCTATGAAATGGGGATGGTGATACTTCCGTTGTCTGTCTTGTCTATTTAGATTGTAAGCTGTTTGGGCAGGGACAGTATGTCACTAAGGCTATATCTACACTACAGCCGGGATCGACGCTCTGAGATCGATCCACCAGCGGTCGATTTAGCAGGTCTAGTGAAGACCCGCCAAATCGACAGCAGATCGTTCTCCAGTTGACCTCTGAACTCTACCCCCGACGAGAAGAATAAGGTAAGTCGACGGGAGAGGTTCTCCCGTCGACCCCCTGCAGTGTAGACCCCGCGGTAACTCCATCTAAGGTATGTCGACTCCAGCTACATTATTCATGTAGCTGGAGTTGCATAGCATAAGTCGACTTACCGTGTAGACATAGTCTATATGTGTGTACTGCACCTAGCACGATGGAGCCATGATTTCAGTTGGGCCTCTAGGTGCTAATGTAACACAAACATTGGTTTTATTTGTATCTTTCATGCTTTTGCACTGTCTCATTCTTGCTGATTAGTGGATGAAAAACAGAACTTTGGTATCTATTAAAAAAAGTAAAGATAAAGTTTACTTTAAAAAAAAACAAAAAAACCCTGATACTTACTTTGAAAAATATTGTCAAGAAAAGAGTCATAAATGTCATATTTTGTCCTCTCTGTCTGCTTTTAAAGGGATCTCCAATTTGGATATGTTTGTTGATAACATTCCTTCCAGCCTTGTTAAACTAAGTGTGATTGGAACCAAGCTCTCAAACTCTGCTCTCAGCTGTTTGTCTGACAAATCCTGGAAGCTAAGAGAAATGGATCTAACCCTCTCATATGGATTTGATGAAAAGACTCTGAAACAATTTCCCCACCTCTTTCCACTGCTGACTAGACTCTGCCTTAGGTATGACCAAACAATGTGCTACCGATGTTGAAGAATGAAAGAAACTTACTACATTAGGACTTGTATGTTAAAAGCTGCACTGGTTTAACTAAAAGTGTGAGGTTTTTAAACCAATTTTTAGATAAACTGGTGCACGTCTGTGTGTAGACATGGCTGTAGTTAACACCCCTTTAAAGCTAAATAAAGAGGCAGCACAAAACGATTAAGAAGGTGGGGGTTCTTTATTTACCCTGTTTTGTGTCTCCTGGGAGTTCCAGTTAATGGAAGTGAAATAACTAAATCGGTTGTAATTCACACCTCTGGCTATTTCAGTTCAAGTCTGTTTGTGAATAAATGCCCTATTTTGAAATAATTCAGTAAAAAAGAAATCAAGTTATTCAGAAATAAGAGTTATTCAGAAATAAGAGTATCAATACACAGGCTTGAACTGCAATAATTACAGATGTGAAATGTAGCCGCAATCAGTATTTTGGTTCCATTTACCATGTGAACAAGCCCTTGCTTCCAGACCATCAGATTCAGCCCAGTTTATTCAGGGGAGAGGAAAGGAAGGGCAGGGGAGATATCTCCCTTACCATGCTGGTAAAGCTAATAGGCAATTGGGTAGTCAGTAGCAGGAGCAAGTGTTTCTGCTCTCACAAGTGCTGAAGAATTGTGGGCATGGGAAACTTGCCCTCATTTCCTTATCCTCTGAATATACAGGTAGACATGAGCAGGAGATGAGTTGACCTTGTTGACCCCCACATGAGATGGCTAGTGAGCTCGTTAGTTGACTCCCAAAGAGCATAGAAGGATGCCAGACTTGAAGACATGGTGATGGTTGTACAATGCCAGCACTTGCAACTGTGCAATGACGCTGGGTAGCCAAAAACTGAAGAACCCAGCAGGGAAGTGAGGAGCTGTACTAAGGGCAGAGCCATAGTCTCTGGCAGGAGACTAGTACATCTGGTCCCTCAATATTCCTTCCCCCCAAGGAAGTCTTTTTAACTCACTAGTTTCCAAATAGTGACATCCTGGCCTGGTAGGCTGCCATTTTCACTCCTCCATCCGAGGCAGGCAGGGAGTTTTTCCTTTCTCCCAAGTTGGGGGGCCTGGTAGCTCATCTAGCAATTGGGGAGGATCTGATCTTTGAGTAGCAGTGAGCTGGCCAAAATGCCCTGATCGTGCTCTGGAGAAGAGATATAATTCCCTTTGCCCATCCGTACTCCATAGGGCAGTCCTCTGGGATAAAAAGTTCTTTACAATTAGGCCTGGTCTACACTAACCCCCCAAGTCGAAGTAAGGTACGCAACTTCAGCTACGTGAATAACGTAGCTGAAGTCGACATACCTTACTTCGAACTTATCGTGGTTCAGACGCGGTCCACACGCGGCAGGCAGGCTCCCCCGTCGACTCCGTGGTACTCCTCTCGTTGAGCTGGAGTACCGCAGTCGACGGCAAGCACTTCCTGGTTTGATTTATCGCGTCCAGACCAGACGCGATAAATCGAACCAGGAAGTTCAATTTCCAGCCGCCGAACTAGCGGCTAAGTATAGACCAGCCCTTAGTTACATTACTAATCCTTTGTCCCTGGCAATGCTCATTGCTGGCATGCTTGTGCATTGACAGGGATGTGGAAGAGACCTGTTAGGCCACCCAGACCACCTCTAATCTCTCTGATTCTATGAACACACATCTCTGCCATCACTAGTGGGAGATTCTGGATCTTTAAGTCGCCAATATAGAAACTGTTCTTTTGCTCTGTATTTCAGATGTCTCTCTGTTTGTAACTCCCTCTGAAACCCTAAGTACAATCTGTTTTTCATCCCCAGTGGTTTTGTTTTGACTGACAATATCTTGTTGAGCTTGGCTAAAATGGAGAGTTTGCGAGAACTTGATGTTACGGGTGGCACAAATCTGACAAAAGAAGCAATCCAGAATTTTCGCATCACAACGGACTGCAGGGTACATCTCCTTGTAGAGCGGCATTCAGTGTCTTCTAAATGTGACTGCTTATGGAGCACGTAGTACACTGCCTTTCTTTTAACCCACCACTGTTTACAGAGCTTTGATTGCGAAATGTACTGCTATCAGGAAACCAAGAACGTTCTGTAACGTTCTGCTGAAATTCCATGTGAGGAAGAGAGGTAGTGGAAACAAACCTTCAACATTCTCAATAACTGTATAGCTCTTCACTACAGCCAATGGCTTATGAATATGAAAAACAGAAATGTCTTCTTTGAGCCTGTAACACTGACAAGCCAGAAGTGTAAACAAATACTGGCATTCTATATTAAAATTTCTGAGCAAGTTTCCAATGGCCATTTGATAAAACTCTGCACTTCTATTATATGATGTTTGACTACATGTAAACGATATTCTTGTTTTACTCTGTTGTCATTTCTGCCTGGTAAATTTTACTGACATTCTTAGCCAGCAGCTCAGGCGTGGGAGAAGGGACAGAGGAAATAAGAGAAGCTGTGGCTCAGGGATACTGGAAAATAATTAAGGGAAACACAAGAGAGGAGGGACTTGTCAGCATGTAAGTCTCAGCGAAGTGCCAGCAAAAAGGAGGTGTCTGGGTGGATAAAGATGAGTTACCGAAAAAGGTCAGGATTCCAGCAAATTGCACCAGTCACAGCATGGAACCATAGGGCCCTTCTAGTTAACCTTTGGCCATCATGAAAATTTATTATTTTTCTATCTTTTTTTTTTTTTTTTTGGAGTCTTAGCCCGTTTTTAATCCATAGTGGCTCTTTACCTCCCAACCGATGATCACTTAGATTTTTTAATGTCCTTTTATGGAGCTTTTGCCAAGAGCTTTTTGAAAGTCCAATAAACGATCAACCAGTTCTCCTTTATAGATTCATAGATTCTAGGACTGGAAGGGACCTCGAGAGGTCATCGAGTCCAGTCCCTTGCCCGCATGGCAGGACCAAATACTGTCTAGACCATCCCTGATAGACATTTATCTAACCTACTCTTAAATATCTCCAGAGATGGAGATTCCACAACCTCCCTAGGCAGTTTATTCCAGTGTTTAACCATCCTGACAGTTAGGAACTTTTTCCTAATGTCCAACCTAGACCTCCCTTGCTGCAGTTTAAGCCCATTGCTTCTTGTTCTATCCTTAGAGGCTAAGGTGAACAAGTTTTCTCCCTCCTCCTTATGACACCCTTTTAAATACCTGAAAACTGCTATCATGTCCCCTCTCAGTCTTCTCTTTTCCAAACTAAACAAACCCAATTCTTTCAGCCTTCCTTCATAGGTCATGTTCTCAAGACCTTTAATCATTCTTGTTGCTCTTCTCTGGACCCTTTCCAATTTCTCCACATCTTTCTTGAAATGCAGTGCCCAGAACTGGACACAATACTCCAGCTGAGGCCTAACCAGAGCAGAGTAGAGCGGAAGAATGACTTCTCGTGTCTTGCTCACAACACACCTGTTAATACATCCCTGAATCACGTTTGCTTTTTTTGCAACAGCATCACACTGTTGACTCATATTTAGCTTGTGGTCCACTATAACCCCTAGATCCCTTTCTGCCGTACTCCTTCCTAGACAGTCTCTTCCCATTCTGTATGTGTGAAACTGATTTTTTCTTCCTAAGTGGAGCACTTCGCATTTGTCTTTGTTAAACTTCATCCTGTTTAACTCAGACCATTTCTCCAATTTGTCCAGATCATTTTGAATTATGACCCTGTCTTCCAAAGCAGTTGCAATCCCTCCCGGTTTGGTATCATCCGCAAACTTAATAAGCGTACTTTCTATGCCAATATCTAAGTCGTTAATGAAGATATTGAACAGAGCCGGTCCCAAAACAGACCCCTGCGGAACCCCACTCGTTATGCCTTTCCAGCAGGATTGGGAACCATTAATAACAACTCTCTGAGTACGGTTATCCAGCCAGTTATGCACCCACCTTATAGTAGCCCCATCTAAATTGTATTTGCCTAGTTTATCGATAATAATATCATGCGAGACCGTATCAAATGCCTTACTAAAGTCTAGGTATACCACATCCACAGCTTCTCCCTTATCCACAAGGCTCGTTATCCTATCAAAGAAAGCTATCAGATTGGTTTGACATGATTTGTTCTTTTACAAATTCATGCTGGCTATTCCCTATCACCTTACCACCTTCCAAGTGTTTGCAGATGATTTCCTTAATTACTTGCTCCATTATCTTCCCTGGCACAGAAGTTAAACTAACTGGTCTGTAGTTTCCTGGGTTGTTTTTATTTCCCTTTTTATAGATGGGCACTATATTTGCCCTTTTCCAGTCTTCTGGAATCTTTCCCGTCTCCCATGATTTTCCATAATTATGACCTATTATTTCATTGGCCCATTCTAAGAGATTCATGAAACATGATTTTCCTTTGCAGCAACCATGCTGGTTATTCCCTGGGATACTCAAGTGGCTTATATCTCTAGTTTAACCATTTTACCTCATGCCTGAGTGAGGCTTATTGGGCTGTAATTCCCAGAATCATCTCTAGCACCTTCTTTAAACACAGATGAAAAATTGGTTACCTTCCACCAGGTATGAATCGCACTCGTCTGAACTGGTGTGGAAAAGAGTTTGGTTTGTACTAGTACTTAAACCATTTTTAACAGGGCTTTGGAGCGCAGCCTGGAGCTGGAGCACGGAGCAGCTCCGGAGCAGTGGAGCTGCAGGTTTTTGCCTGGAGCTGGAGTGGAGCCGGAGCACAGTTCCAAAGCCCTGATTTTTAAAACCGGTATAGCTACACTCCATGGTTTACAAGTGTAGGTAAGGCCCATATGAAGCTAGACCAATAAAGGGGGGTTCATACCTAGTGTTTCAGGCTCTCTGTCTAAAAAAGGCTTTGTGCAGCATTTGGTTCATGATTGGAAGGTTTGTTTCAACAACTCTAAGGGCTATAAACTCAGTTTTTTAATTAAAGCTTAAATTTTGCAGGCTCTGATAAAGCTCATAGCATTCCCCAGATCTGTATTGCACGTTGCTAGGTTCTACTACGTTTCACTGTAACTGCTCCAGAACCAGAGAGTGGCAGTATGGTTCAGTGAATAGGACACAGGAGTAGGTGTCAGAGCAGCTGCATTCTATTCCTGGCTTTGCTGAGGGCTGGTCTACACTGAGGGGGGGGGATCGATCTAAGATACGCAATTTCAGCTATGTGAATAGCGTAGCTGAAGTCGACGTATCTTAGATCGATTTACCTCTGGTCCTCACGGTGCGTGATCGACGGCCGCGGCTCCCCCGCCGACTCCGCTACCACCTCTTGCTCTGGTGGAGTTCCGGAGTCGACAGGGAGTGCGTTCGGGGATCGATTTATCGCGTCTAGATGAGATGTGATAAATCGATCCCTGATAGATTGATTACTACCCGCCGGATTGTACCCTGAGTCACTTTGCCTGTGTTTTCACCCCTCCTCTTTGTTTTTATCTATTTATATTATAAGCTCTTTGAGGCAGGGACTGTCTTTTACTGGGGCAGGTCTACACCACGTTTTGCTGGCATAGGCGATAGGCGTGTGGAAGGAATCACCTGTAACCATAGAATCATAGAAGACTAGAGTTGTAAGAGACCTCAGGAGGTCATCTAGTCCAACCCCCTGCTCAAAGCAGGACCAACCCCAACTAAATTATCCCAGCCAGGGCTTTGTCAAGCGGGGCCTTAAAAACCTCTAAGGATAGAAATTTCACCACCTCCCTAGGTAACCCATTCCAGTGCTTCACCACCCTCCTAGTGAAATAGTGTTTCCTAATATCCAACCTAGACCTCCCACACTGCAACTTGAGACCATTGCTTCTTGTTCTGTCATCTGCCACCACTGAGAACAGCCTAGTTCCGTCTCTTGGGAACCCACCCTTCAGGTAATTGAAGGCTGCTATCAAATCCCCCCTCACTCTTCTCTTCTGCAGACTAAATAACCCCAGTTCCCTCAGCCTCTCGTCATAAGTCATGTGCTCCAGCCCCCTGATCATTTTTGTTGCCCTCTGCTGGACTCTTTCCAATTTGTCCACAACCTTTCTGTAGTGGGGGGCCCAAAACTGTATGCAATACTTCAGATGTGGCCTCTCCAGTGCCGAATAGAGGGGAATAATTACTCCCCTTGATCTGCTGGCAGTGCTCCTACTAATGCAGCCCAATATGCCATTAGTCTTCTTGGCAACAAGGGCACACTGCTGACTCATATCCAGCTTCTCATACGCTGTAATCCCCAGGTCCTTTTCTGCCGAAATGCCACTTAGCCACTTGGTCCCCAGCAATGCTTGGGATTCTTCCATCCTAAGTGCAGGATTCTGCACTTGTCCTTGTTGAACCTCATCAGATTTCTTCTGAACCAATCCTCCAATTTGTCTAAGTCACTCTGAACCCGATCCTTACCCTCCAGTGTACCTACCTCTCCCCCCATCTTAGTGTCATCCATGAACTTGCTGAGGGTGCGATCCATCCCATCATCCAGATCATTAATGAAGATGTTGAACAAAACCAGTGCCAGGATCGACCCCTGGGGCACTCTGCTTGATACCGGCTGCCAACTAGACATCGAACTGTTGATCACTACCCGTTGAGCCCGATGATCTAGCCAGCTTTCTATCCACCTATAGTCCATCCATCCAATCCATACTTCTTTAACTTGCTGGCAAGAATACCGTGGGAGACTGTATCAAAAGCTTTGCTAAAGTCAAGGTATATCACATCCACTGCTTTCCCCATATCCACAGAGCCAGTTATCTCATCATAGAAGGCAATTAGGTTGGTCAGGAATGACTTGCTCTTGGTGAATCCATGTTGACTGTTCCTGATCACCTTCCTCTCCTCCAAGTGCTTCAAAATGGATTCCTTGAGGATCTGCTCCATGATTTTTCCAGGAACTGAGGTGAGGCTGACCGGTCTGTAATTCCCCGGATTCTCCTTTTTCCCTTTTTTAAAGATGGGCACTATATTTGCCTTTTTCCAATCGTCCAGGACCTCCCCCGATCGCCATGAGTTGTCAAAGATGATGGCCAGTGGCTCTGCAATCACATCAGCCAACTCCCTCAGCACCCTTGGATGCATTGCATCCTGCCCCATGGACTTGTGCATGTCCAGCTTTTCTAAATAGTCCTTAACCAATGTAGCTATGCTGGCAACACCCCCCTCCCACTGTGCAGAAACAGGTTATACTTTTTGCTGGCATAATTTATGTCATTTGGGGAGGTGATTTAACTATAGCAACAAAATAACTCATTTTGCTCCTATAACCTCTGTCTCCCCTAGAAGGCTTTGCCATTATAGCTATATTGGCAAAGCGTTTGTGTAGTGTAGACTAGCCGTGTGTTTATGCTGTGCCAGCACAACATCTTTATGACTCCAGGTCTCTACCAGAATAGAAATAACTAGTAATAGTGGTAAAAAGACGTGTACTGATAAGTGAAACTCTCTGCTCAATGTGCAGTGCCAGTCAAAAATGGAAAGCCAGTATTGGAACACGACTTTCAAGGTGAAAGAAAGGTGGTGACTCAGGGCACAGATGCATTTGAACTCCCTGGTGGCCAGCCCTTCTCCACTACACTTTTATATAAAATGTGTAATATATTAAAGCTATTCCTTGCTGATGGTGCAGCTGATGGGCTCTTCAGCATTTGAAAAGGGCAGATTAATCATGCTGAGGCTTGCAGTTAAGAGGCTGTGTCACTAGCTTGTAATTTCCTGTAATCAATGTACTTTCTCTTCTGTGATTCTGAACAAACAGGTGCAGAGATAATTGTACCCTCTGGGCGCAAGAAGTGCCATGTCCTGTGCCTTTTAAGTAAGGCTCCGGAAAGTATAATAGAGCCTCTCCCCTAAGCCACTACTTGCTCCTTCAGCTGGAGGCCAGAGCAGTTGTTTGGGAAGTGGCAATCCCTGATGTTGCTTCCTGCAGTGATTTCTCCATAGCTAATCTACTGCGTGCATTCTACAATTTATTGGGGGGGGGGGTTCTATTTGGGAAAGGGAAAAGAGACTAGTCTAGTTCAAGAACACAGAGAAGATGTAGTATACAGCCCATCTAGATCTCTCCCTTCACCTTTTTGGCTACATGCATCTCTTTCCCCTAAAGCCTTGTCTAGATGGGAATCTTTTAATAATAAAATTCCTGCCATTGTTAACACTGGTTCAGCTGCACTGGTGGGAGCCCTAGTGCAGACAGCTCTCTGGCTCAGGCAACCAATTTCATTCCTCTATCGAGTGAACATTTTCAGAGCAAGTCTAACTGACAATGTGCTGAAAGCAGGTGCTAGAGCGCTGCCTTTGCTGTAGGTCCCACCATCGCTAACACTGCTGCAGCTGAACTGGTGTTGGCAACACAGGGTGTGGATAAGAATAAAATGCTTGTGTTATTGCTTTTGAGTATGTTTGCAGTTGCAGCTCCTATTGCACAAGTAGTTTTACAAGCTCTTAGGGGTGTCTGTGCTTGCACACACCTACCTTTTATGGATCTCTCCACTGCATTTTAAGTAGCCAAGTGATCAGTGCTTTCCTGTGGCTGGTCCTGGGGTGTAGAACGAGTTCACCCTTGATATGACAGTATTGCCAAACCCAAACTTTCAAATATCACGAGTCAGACCCCCCAAAAAATCATGATTCGTTTAAAAATTGAGATTTTTAAAAAATAATATATTTTGTGTCTTTTCCGTTTTAGTGTTAACATTTTTTGGCTTTTCTCTATAACCACCAGAGCTAGAAATTTACCTTTAAAAGAAAAGAAACAGAGCTAGTTATGGAATCACATGACTCCAGGAGCATAGGCTTTAAGACAAGTCCAGAGGAGAGCAATTAAAATAATTAAAGATCTAGAAAACATTACCTATGAGGAAAGATTGAAAAAATTGGATTTGTTCAGTCTGGAGAAGAGACGACTGAGGGGGAATATAATAACAGTCTTCAAGTAAATAAAAGGTTGTTATAAAGAGGAGGGTGATAAATTGTTCTCCTTAACCCCTGAGGACAGGATGAGAAGCAAAGGACTTAAATTGCAGCAAGGGCAATTTAAATTAGACATTAGGAAAAACTTTCTAACTGTCAGTGTAGTCAAACACTGGAACAAATTACCTAGGCAGGTTGTGGAATCTCTGTCATTGGAGGATTTTAATAACAGGTTAGATAAACACCTGTCAGGGACGGTCTAGATAATATTTAGTCCTGCCTTGATGTAGGGGATTGGACTAGATGGCCTATCAAGGTCCTTTGCAGTTCTACATTTCTATAATTTTAAACACGAAATATCACAAGACTTGCAATAAAATTATGAGAGTTGGCAACACTTCATTCCACATCTGCCATACTTAAGAAACTCAACCTTTTCTCCAGGCAGTAGCCATTCATGGGTGTGACCATTTTTGTCCCCTCTTTTTTCCCTCTTATCACACGTTCCTGGTTTTGGACATCTTGATTATTTTTTGTATGTACTGAAGCAGACTGTTTTTTTAAATTATTATTTTAGAGTGTTCTAATGTTATATGGTGCCCAGAGCCAGTGTAGGACCTTATGGAAAAACATCTTCTTCTTATTCTATACTTTTCTTCAACAAAAGTGATGCTCATTTTGATCACATGATATGGTAAATGCATCAGCATGATCACTGTGTGATCCTTTTCTCTTTAATAACTACCAGTGCTGTACCTGGTTGGTAATTCCTATATCATAGAAGTATAAGGGGCCTCAGTAGGTCCTCTAGTCCAGTGCCCTGCATTCAAGGCAGGACTAAGAAATAACTAGACCATCCCTGGTAGGTGTTTGTCCAATTTGTTCCAGTGCTTAACAACCCTGACTGTTAGGAAGTTTTTCCTAATGTCCAACCTAAACCTCCCTTGCTGCAACTTAAGCACATTGCTTCTTGTCCTATCCTCAGAGGTTAAAGAGAACAATTTTTCACTCTCCTCCTTGTCACAACCTTTTATGTACTTGAAAACTGTTATCATGTCCCCTCTCAGTCTTCTCTTCTCCAGACTAAACAAACCCAATTTTTTCAATCTTTCCTCATAAGTCATGTTTTCTAGACCTTTCATCATTTTTGTTGCTTTGCTCTGGACTTTCTCCAATTTGCCCACATCTTTCCTGAAATGTGGCACCAAGAACTGGACACAGTACTCTAGCTGATGCCTTATCAGATGTGGAGTAGAGTGGAAGAATTAATTCTCGTGTCTTGCTTACAACACTCCTGCTGATACATACCAGAATGACGTTTGCTTTTTTTGCAACTGTGTTACACTGTTGATTCATATTTAGCTTGTGATCCACTATGACCCCCAGATCCCTTTCCGCAGTACTCCTTCTTAGGCAGTCATTTCCCATTTTGTATGTGTGCAACTGATTGTTCATTCCCAAGTGGAGTACTTTGCATTTGTCCTTACTGAATTTCATCCTATTTACTTCAGACCGTTTCTCCAGTTTGTCCAGATCATTTTGAATTTTAATCCTATTCTCCAAAGCACTTGCAACCCCTCCCAGTTTGGTATCATCTACAAGCTTTATAAGTGTACTCTCTCTGCCATTATTTAAATCACTTATGAAGATATTGAACAGAACCAGACCCAAGACCAATCCCTGTGGGAATCTCACTCGATATGCCGTTCCAGCTTGACTTTGAACCACTGATAACTACTCTCTGGGAATGGTTTTCCAACCAGTTCTGCACCCACCTTAGGTGCTGGAACTAGAGGTGCAGCAGGATCTCCTGGTTTGAAGTGGTTTCCATCATATACAGGATTTACGGTTTTGTTCAATGGCTTTCAGCACCCACACTATACAAATTGTTCCAGCACCTATGGCACCCACCTTATAGTAGCTCCATCTAGGTTGTATTTCACTAGTTTATTTATGAGAAGATCATGCGAGACAGTATCAAAAGCCTTACTAACGTCAAGCTATACCACATCTACTGCTTTCCCCCTATCCACAAGTCTTGTTACCATGGGTAAGAAAGCTATTGGGTTGGTTTGACACAATTTGTTCTTGACAAATACATGTTGACTGTTACTTATCACCTTGTTAGCTTCTAAGTTTTTTCAAATGATTGATTGATTATTTATTTGCTCCATTATCTTTCTGGGTACTGAAGTTAAGCTGAGTGGTCTGTTATTCCCTGGGTAGTTCTTATTCCCCATGTTATAGATTGGCATTATATTTGCTATCTTCCAGTTCTCTGGAATCTCTCCCATCTTCCATAATTTTTCAAATATAATCACTAATGGCTCAGATATCTCCTTAGTCAACAGCTTGAGTATTCTAGGATGTATTTCATCAGGCCCTGCCGACTTGAAGACATCTAACTTGTCATCTTGCCATCTTGTAAGTTGCCAGAAGCTTTGCATCTCAAGGATGGAAAATGACAAAACAGCAGGAATATGAATGGCATCTAGCATATGATCTCCAATGTCAGCTGCCTCCAAATCTTTCTAACTAAGGGTAATATTTCACTCTTCTTTAGCTTCCATACATAGTTTATATCTTGTGTATTTAATTCCCATTGAGTTTTACATCATCATGCTTCAGGTACCTCTATCATGACGTAATTCCCTGCCTATATATATTGTCTTTCTATTTTTTTATATAAATAATTTCTTGCATTTACACGCTGACCCTGTGGCAATCTTCCATACTGATGCATTCCTTTCCCCTATTTTTATTTGCTATATCCTGAACATTTGGTCAAAATCGTTCTTATTTCTCTGCTTTATCTATTTTGTTACTTAACTTCTTGAGAGCCCTGTAGCTGTACGAGTCCAATAAAGCACCATCTAGGTGGCCTCACTGTCTACCAGAAAGGTGCCCAATACTAATCAATGCCCTCTTATAGCAATACAACCTATCCGATCACAAAATCTTTTCTACCCTATCCCTCTGTCTGCCTACTTTAGATGTGTAAGCCACTGGGTTCTTATTCATGCCAGCTCTGAAAATTATCCCCTTCCCCTTATGCCTGCCTCTTTTTACCAACTCACTACTTTTCACTTTCCCTGTAGCTTTGTCTGTCTTCAGACCCAATATATGAGAGTTTCTTCTATTCAGAGAGAAGTCACATCACTGTTATAGGCCATGTTACTTTAGATAATATGTACAAATGGTCATTTGTGTGTCCAGGTCCCTATTCATCACCATGCTTGCTTTGTGTGAGAACTGTCCTTGACGTCCTGTTCTTCATCTTACTGTTGTTTTGTCAATTCCATCATTGAGATGCAAAGCTTTTGACCACTTCTGCCAATTTCTACAAATTTCCCTTATGTCATTGCAGTCTGACTGTGGTACACTCTTGTAATGGGAGTGATGTACAGTTTACAATGATTCCACAGAGGTGGAATGCAGGATCAGCCACTGAAATTAGGTTTTAACCTATGACACTTGCAAATTGTAGAAAACCAATTTTACATGTATAATAACACAGCTGCTAAAATTATTAACTGAATCACACTTAACAACTGGCATTTCTCCAAAATCTGTCTATACATTCAGTTAAACAGACCATGCTATCTGTAATAGCACCATCTGGTAACTTGCAGTAAAATGAAAGGACTGGGGAGCAGGGCCGGCTCCAGGCACCAGCATTCCAAGCAGGTGCTTGGGGCGGCAATGTGCAAGGGCCGGCAGTCCGTGTGTTTTTGCCGCCCCAAGCAGTGCGCCGAATTGCTGCCACGGACGGCGGGGGCCGTCTGTGTGCCGTTAGGGCGGCACGCATGTTTCCGTGGCGGCGGCAATTCGGTGGCAGTTTCTATGTTCAGCTGCCCGTGGAGGCAATTCTGCGGCTTCTGTCTTCCGGCTGAAGATAGAAGCTGCCGCTGAATTGCCGCCGCCGCGGAAACGCGCGTGCCGCCCTAACGGCACACGGACTGCCCCCGCCGTCTGCGGCGGCAATTCGGTGTGTTGCTTGGGGCGGCAAAAACAGTAGAGCTGGCCCTGCTGGGGAGGGTAGCAAAATGGGAGGAGAATTTTTGGGCCTCTTTACCCTTTGTATTAGCATGGGTGGGGGTAAAAAAAGTAAAGGATCTTTAGTTTTGACTCTGTTTTTAAAGCAAAGTGCCAAGCTGACTCCCAGTCTTATCTTAAAGAAAACTTGAATATCCCTGACTAAAATCAGACATCGTACAGTTAGGCGGTACTATGAAATGTGGGGCTTGAGTTGGAACCCACTGAAGTATATAGGAGTCTACTGAAAAAGATCTGGCAGTTATAGTGGATCACAAATTGAATATGAGTCAACAATGTGATGCAGTTGTGAAAAAAGGGAATATCATTCTGAGGTGTATGAACGGGAGCGTCCTGCGTAAGACATGGTAGGTAATAATCCAGCTCTATACGGCACTAGTGAGACTTCAGTTGGAGTACTGTGTCGAATTCTGGGTGCCTCAGTTTGGGAAAGATGTGGATAAGTTGGAGAGAGTCCAGAGAAGAGCAACAAAAATGATAAAAGATTTAGAAAACCTGAGCTATGAGAAAAGGTTAAAAATACTGGGCATGTTTAGTTTTGAGAAAAGAAGACTGAGGGGGGGACCTGATAATGTCTTCAAATATGTCAAGGGCTGTTATAAGGAAGACGGTGATCAATTGTTCTCCATATCCACTGAAGATAGGACAAGAAGTAATGGGCTTAATCTGCAGGAAGGGAGATGTGGTTTGATATTAGCAAAAACTATCTAACTGTAAGGGTAATTAAGTTCTGGGATAGCTTACCAAGGAAGGTTGTGGAGGTTTTTAAGAACAGGTTGGGCAAACACCTGTCAGGGATGGTCTAGGTTTACTTGGTTCTGTCTCAGTGCAGGGAGCTAGACTTGATGACTTCTCAATGTCCCTTCCAGTCTTACATTTCTGTGAAAGATCTATAAAGGATATGAACTCAGGATATCAACAACCAAAGTGAGGTTAGGAAGACACTTCTCCCTGGTGAATGTTAATGCATAATTGTTCATTCTTATTTTATATTTTGAAAACACACAAAGAATCTGATCATGTTTATTATCGTCATATCCAGCTACGGTATTAAGCTGCCAATATGTTAATATGCACAGGCATATTTTAAAAAGCTTTAAAGAACTACTGTCAATGTTCGAACCTTAACAAATCATCTTTTATACAGCACATTATTTGCCGTAAGTACCAAAAGATAAATATAGATTAAGGACCAGCTACCTTTAATTTGTTTTACAAAGTTAAGTTTGGAAAAGTGTGCAATAAAAGTCCATCATTTTCATTGGCCTGTCCATAACTTTTAGCAAATGGAAACTATTTAAAAAAATCTTTGAAATATTTTGTTGTTTAGGGTTTAGCTACATTAGGGAGCGTGCAAAATAGGATTTTGTTAGAAACACTCCTCAGTCTTAGGTGCAGTGACATAAATCGCTTAGTTACAAGGATCAAACAGAAATTTCAAAGTATTGCCTTTCAAGCCTCACTGGGCCATGTTAAGTCTCTTACAAGTTAATTTTTTAAATCAGATACTGTAGTTTTCAAATGATATCCTATTTGGTATGGTTTTTGCCTAATAAAAAGGAAAGATTTTCTCAGACACCTGCAGGTAGCAAAGGCCTTGCAGAAAACAATTCCACACATGATATCTTTGAAGAAAGAAGAAAAACACTGGATTTTGGTCTCTGCAAAATCCAATTTTGTTTGCACTGAAAAGAGCTCATGGAAATACAGTAGAGTAGGTCATGCTTCCACTAGATGGCAAGCATTCCCCTTCTTATTTGTATTCTCAGCAACCTTAAGCTCAAAGGCTGCCCAGATTTCACCTTCCATGTAAAGCTACGGGTGGCTGCACTTCTGTTGAAAATACAGTATAGCTATATTTATTAATAATAATAACAACACTTTTATATAGACTGTCTCATCTATAGATCTCAAAGCATAAGGATGAGCAAGAGTTCAGATAAAATAAGAACTGACCTAAACCTTGGTACAAACTGAACTTTTTGCTGAGGTTTGAAAAGCTGTGGTTATATCCTCCCCATTTTATTGCTTTGCTGTCTCTGCATATCCTGGTATAGATTGTAAGACCAGAAGGAACCATTATGTAGTCTGACCTCGATAACACAGGCCATAGAAGCTCACCCAGTAACTTCTGTATCAAGCCCATAACTTCTAAGAGATATGCTATTGCTCTACCAGAATGATAGCCAGTCTTGATTTAAGAACTTAAGTAACAGTGAATCTACCACATCCCTAGGCAAGCTGTTCCAATGGTTACTTACCCTCATTAAAAATGTGTACCTTATTTCTAGCCTGAATTTTTCTAGATTCAGCTTCCACCCATTGCATCTTCATGTATCTTTGTCTGCTAGATAAAAGAGCTGTATACTCTCAGAAAGCTAGGTACTGTAGGTACTTGCAGAGCATGATCAAGTCACCTCTTAACCTTCTTTGTTAAACTAGCTTTTTTAGTCTTTCACTAGACGGTAAGTTTTCCAGACCTGAAATCATTCTGGTAGCCCTTTTCTGAACCCTTTTGCAGTGTTGACACCAGAACTCTGCATTGCTATTCCAGTACTGGTCTCTCAAATGCCACATACAGTGGTAGTACTACCTCCCTATTTCTAGTCAATGTTCCCTGGCTTATTCATCCAAGGTTCATGTTGAATCTCTTAGCCACTGCATCACACTGGCAGCTCATGTTTACTGGGTCTCCACCATGACCCTTTTAGAGCTGCTGCTTTCCAAACACACTCCTGCTTTTTCTGACCTGAAAAAGAGCTTGGTGTAGCTTGAAAGCTTCTCTTTCACCAACAGAAGTTGGTCCAATAAAAGATATTACCTCACTCACTTTATCCCCCTAATTTTTTCTGTCATTTGCAAACTTTACCAGCAACTACTTTATATTTTTTCCCAGATTGTTGTTTAAAGGTATTGAATAGCAAGATCTCTGTGGGACCCCCTGGAAATACCTCCATTGGATGACTCCCAAATTATTTGGGGGGGATCTATCAGTTAACCAATTTTAATCCATTTAGTATAGGCTACATTTTTCTCTGAATGGTCATGTGGCCAAACTTGTAATCTCAGCAAACAAGTTTGATAAAAACCTATTTTTCGTAAAATCATATTGATTGGCATTAACTGTGCTAACAACCTTTACTGATTGCATCCTGAATCAGCCGTTCCATGATTTTCCCTGGATTTGATGTCAAGTTAACCACCCTTCAGCAGGGGTGCTGGAAATACATTTTCACAGTGTTCCCATCCCAGCAAAGACTAGGATGTAATCTGGTGGCCGTCTCACTAGAAAGAGACAAGTTTTGTGCAGTTTTTTTTTAAATAAGCATCTGAAGTTTGGGATCTTTACCCCATATTGAACCATTCTGAGGTTTCTCCCACTAACTGTTCCCCTTCTCTTACAGTTGACCAGTTTCTGTCTCACAGGTGTCAGATTTCCAGCCCTGTATTCATATACCCACGTCACCTTGTGCTTGCTTTGCTGTGGGCCCAGGGCCAGTGGCAGTAAATACAAAAGAATCTTGGTACACACATAACCAGCTGCTAAGGGAGAGTGATTGGGATATCACCCTCTCTATTAAATCCATTTGTAAAGAGCTTCTGTGCTTGGCATGACATTCATGACATTCATGCCACCCTCATGAAACCAGAACAAAATCCCACGTCCAGGAACAGTGCAGTCACCATTGCAGTCTAGAGGTGGGAATAGCTGCTGCAGCCTCTTTGTGCCATTTGCACAAAGCCGTAGGGCCATCAGAGTCGCATCATTCTGGGTCCCACCGTATAACAATTATCTATTTGTATTATCATAGACTCCATTTTGCTAGGCACTGTACAAACACAGAATGAAAAGATGGTGCCCAACCCTCTGTTGTCTCTGTGCTGGTGTATGTGGGGCTGGTGTTGAGATCCCCCTTCTGATTAGCCAAAAGCTTCAAAAGTCCCTAGTGCAGCACCCCACTGCAGGGTGTAAATGATGCAGAAAACCATGTGTGAGCTCTTTCCAATAGGGGAAGTCTGAGAAATTGGCTAGAATCAGCATTCGTTATTTGTCCCTGGAAAGGGACCCATGTAGGTTCACAGACGTCATCAGTTTTCCTCTTTAGTAGGCTCCCTGCTTTCCCAAGTAGAGATGCTCTCCAGCCAGGTAGATTGCTAAGGAAAATTGGCCTGAGTGCTACTCGTGTGTAAATTGCTTATAGTGGCCATCAGAGACAAGGAACTAAAGGGTCATGACCAAAGGCTGGGAGGAGGCAGGTGCAGAGAATTAGGTTGCAAAGAGTGTCAGGAGCCAGAAATAGGGAGCAAGGAGGGCAAAGAGGGAGCAAATGGAAAAGGAAAGAGATCAAAAAGGGGATACAGAAAATAAAACGAAAAATGTGGAGTGAAAGAGGGACAAAAGCTCATAGATTTTAAGGCCAGGCGGGACAATTGCGCTCATCTAGCCTGCATCACACAGGCCTTAGGACTGTGACAGATTTGGAGCTGCTCTGTAATAAGTTATGAATACGATATGTTCTGTGGGGTGTAGGAATGTCTGCTGTATACCGAGTTAATTCAGTAAGCAGGTGTGGTGTTTTGGGGTTCACCCAGGCCAGTCAGGGAGTCAGTCAATGTCTGCTTTGTAACCCTGGGGGTCATATGGGTGCACAGCTTTGGTCCAGAGCTCTGACCTCAGCAGCCCAGAAGCCTCACCCCAGCTTTGCCCAGCCTCGTTACCCCTGGCAGGCCAAACTCAGTACCCTGAATTCACGCCCAAATCGTTCTTCTGCTGGGACCAGTCCCTCTCACTGGGACTGTGTTAAATTCACTGCCTCTCCAGAGAGAGTAAAAGACTCCGACCTGTCAGCTTTCTAGAAGCCAACATTTCCTTGAATTTACCCAGCACCGACGATTTATAATGAAAGCAAAATGAGTGTATTAACAAAAGAGCCTGGAGTAAGTGATCCCAAGTAACAGGGATAAAGGTAGAAATGGTTACAAACAAAAGTAAAAACACGCATCTAAAAGACTAAAACTTAATCTAGCAAGATACAGTCGTTGTTCAAGATGGTTTGTCTCACCCACAGTCTCCTTTCCAGCTTTAATAGGCCAGCCTGGCCAGGATCCATCACAGAAATCCAATAGCTCAGTTCCTCCTAACATAGAGGATAAAGATGGGGTCTCTCTCTGTTCCATGTATCCCCAATGGGATTGTCTTTGTTTTACAAGCCAGGAAGGACTCCTGGGGATTCAGTTGCCTGTGTCTCTCTGGGGTGCAGGAGCCATGTTAATTTTCTGTCTCTGGGCTGCAGGCTCAGGATAACCACCTCTGGTTTAGCTCGATAGCTTTGTTTACTACTAATATAAACTGAGGTAAAGTCACATTCCTTTGCTTAGGGCAGATCTGGTTATTGCCTTTACCTAGGCTAGGCCGTCTGGTTTTATACAGAGGGAATTCATAACTTCACATATAACGCTGACACAGGCATTTTACAATGATATTAAGACCAGTGTGGTTATCAGCTTTCATATGATATTTTACACAATGCCTTGTGGATAAATACCATGATAACAGAGTGTTGGGTGTAGTGAGTTGGTTGAGTCTGAGGCTCTTAGGGTCAAAGCAGTGTTGTCAACACTTGCACACAGGAAAGGGGGGAGGTGGATTCTGATAGACGGGTCCCTGCAAACCCTTCTGCGATGAGGCAAAAGCCACTCACTTTGATCCTCTGACTCTGCCCTCCCACAGAGCCCACCAAACTTAGACTCTGGCAACATTTAAAAGCACACACTCTCCCTTTTTGGGGACAGAGACTGTTGGTCGACAGACTGACCCCCTGATCCACGTCTTTTTTGGAGTCACTGCTTCCCAGGGTAGAGTTTCCACATCCTGTAAGCATGGCCTACACTCTTTGTTCCTAGATTTAAGACCTTAAATTCTGCTGTTTACCAAGCAACCCAGATTGCTATGAATCAGTGACCTGCCCTCTTCATTATTTACCACTCCCCCCATCTTTGTGTCATCTGCAGACTTTATCAGTCATGAATTTGTTTTCTTCTGGGTCATCAATAAATATGTTAAATGGCATAGAGTCAAGAGTCAATCCCTTGGGACTCCACTAGAAACACACTCTCAGTGACGATTCTCTACTTACAATTACATTTTGAGACCTACCTAACAAGTTGCCAGTTTTTAATCCATTTAATGTGTGCCATGTTAATTTTGTATCGTTCTAGTTTCTTAATCAAAATGTCTTGTGGTATCAAGTTACATGCCTCACAGAAATCTATTACATCAACACTATTATCTTTATCAATCAAATTTGTAATCTCATAAAAAAAATCAAGCTTGACAGGATCTATTTTCCATAAACCCATGTTGTTTGGCATTAATAAAGAATTAAAAAAGAATAATTAATCGAGTCCCACATCAGCCACTCCATTACTTTGTCCAGGATTGATGTCAGGCTGTCAAGCCTGTGATTATTTGAGCCAGCCAAATTGGCATAACATTTAGCTTTTTTCCAGTCTTCTGGAATTTTTCCAGTGTTCCAAAGCTTATTAAAAATCAACATTAATGGTTCAAAGAGCTCCTCAGCCAGCTCTTTTAAAAACTCTTGGATGCAAGATATCTAGACCTGTTGATTTAAAAAATATCTAGCTTTAGTTGCTGCTATTTAACACTCTCCTTAGTTACTAATGGAATGGAAAGAATTTCATCATAAGATATGAATACATCATCTGGCTCTTTCTCAAATACAGAACAGAAATATTTATTGAACACTTTTGCTTTTCTGCACTTTTATTGACAATTCTATCATTCCCATCTAGGAATGAACCAATATCATTGTTCCCAATATACAGTACTTTAAAAAAGTCTCGTTATTAACCTAAATGCTTCTGGTCATAGATTTCTCCTGGTGACCTTTTGCTTCCTTATCAATTTCTAGTTTCTAATTTATTTTAATTGCTAACAATTGCCCCTTTTTTCCAGTTGTTATATATTGCTGTTTATTTTTTATTGCTGCCTTCATTTCCTCTCTTAGCCAGGATGGTCTTAACCAGCATAGCCTTCTTTCTTGACTGTGGGTTTTAGGACAACTAGTAAAATGTTCTTAAGCAGTTTCCAATTACTATTTACATTTTTCTGTTTAAATTCTTTCTCCCAGTTGATTTGGCTCATAATTGTTTTCAGCTTTATGAAACTGGCCTCTTAAAGCACCAAGTATATTAATTGTATATATATTACTATACTGCTGAGACGTTATAATGTTTGCATATAAATGGATCAGTCACGATCACTTGTACCTAAGCTACCACTCAGTTTTTCTCAAAAATAACAGGAGTACTTGTGGCACCTTAGAGATCAGTTCTTCATCTGTCAAGCTGCGGTCTAATATATAATTTCCCCACGTTGGATGCAATGTTTCCTGAGTTAGGAAATTGTCATCTACAACTTTTAGAAATTCCAAGGATGTTTTAGTATTGGCATCATGACACCTCCAGCAGTGGTTGCTCAGATTGAAGTCCCCCATGATCAGGGCCGGCTCCAGGCACCAGCGAAGGAAGCAGGTGCCTGGGGCGGCCAATAGAAAGGAGCGGCACTCCGTCCGTTGTTGCAGGGCTGGCGGCGGCACTTCAGCGGCAGCTCAACCAGCCCATCTCAGTCTTCGGTGGCAATTCGGCGGGGGGTCCTTCACTCCCTGTCTTCCTCCTCGGCGGCACTTCGGCGGCAGCTCAATCGGGTTTCTCTTTTTCTTTTTTCACTGCTTAGGGTGGCAAAAAAGCTGGAGCCAGCCCTGCCCATGATCACAGATTTTTCCTTACACATTATAGATCGGTGTATAATGAGACAGTTTTCCTGTTCTCATGTGTAATTTGGTGGACTATCTGTGCTCTATCTGTGATGACATTGATCCATTAGCTTTCCAGATAATTTGCTTCCAGATTGCCAGTGACTCAGAAACGGGATATGCCATTTTTGATATGGAGTGCCACTCCTTCTCCCCTTTTGCCTACTCACTCCTGCCTTGGAGTCTTCATTAATTTTGTTCTTGACATCTTGATTTTGTGCTAAATGAGGGATCATTTGTTCTCTCTTTTCACCCTCCTCTTGTTAGTTTACCACCTTCTTGACTACTCTAGCCAGCCTGTCCTAGAGCAGACTGGTTACCTTTTTCCTGAGATGGAAGCCAGCCACACTGTACAGCCCTCTCTCACCACAGAAGGTGGGCCAAAGTTCACCCTCTACCTTACACCACTTACCTAGCCAGCAGTTCTCTTCCAGAATCTTTGCATTCTGTCTTCCATTGCTCTAGGACAGGAAGGAGCTCCATGAAGATCACTTGGATAGTTCTCTCCTTCAGCACTGTGACAAAGTGGAGGATTTTCTTAATGTTTTGTATGAATATTGTATGTGTGCCTCAGTTTCCCCTATGTGTTGTATGATTAACCAGGTGGTGGGACAAGCGTGTTGATCTTTGCAGAGATTCCCTAGAGGATCAGGTGTGACTGCCATCTAGCTAGCTGGGCCCAGATAATGGCCGAACATTTCAAAACTTAACAACTGATGGCTGGGGGAGGGGCATCACCCTCTGCAAGAAGCCAGCCGGCTACAGTGAGTTGGAGAACAACGAGTCGAGGTGGAGGCCAGGTGACCAGTTTTGCCTGGGAAAGACAGCAAAGGACAGAGGAGAGGCAACTGGACATGACTGAGGGTGGGCTGTTGGAAGCAGGACACTCCAGTTTGGGTCTCTGGGGGAGAACTAGGGCTCTGGGTCTGACGAAGATGGACTTAGCTATAACTTTCTGGTTTCTGTGGTAACAAAGACCCTACCTATGCTTTGTTCCAGACAACTAATAAACCCTTCTGTTTTACACCGCTGGCTGAGAGTCACTGCTGACTGCAGAAGTTGGGGGTGCATGACTCCCCTTTGGGAGTGTGTGTAAGGCTTCCCTCGGGTGTCCTATTCAGGTGGACTCGCTGCGGGGAGCTCACGGTGTGGAACGGGAGTGCTGAAGGCTCTGAGGTCTGTCCCAGGAGGCACTGAAGCCAAGGAGGCTTACCCTAGTGAGAGAGTGCCCTGAGGGGTGTCACACTGAAGTGGGTCCTGCCTGAGATTGATTCAGAGCTGTTCCAGAGCCCCAAGCCTGGAGCAGACTATAATCACACCCTTCCGAGTTGCCTGGAGTAGACTATCATCTGTGAGGTATCCTGTGAAGCAGTGTCATTAGTGCCAACGTGCAGCATCACCAGTGGGGTGGGCCCTGACCCATCGACTTCAGAAGCCTATCCATTCTTGCAGTCACATCTCATGTTGACTCTGGGAAGACCGCACTCCATCCTTTTGCCTGCCTGTCCCTTGCTTCAGTTCTTCAATGCCTCTTAGCATAGACTTCCCAGCAAAAATTATCTGTCATCTTTGTCTGGCTGGAGACCGCTGTGAACATTATTGTGTCTTGCCGGCTAGGTGGAGCAGCCATCCACACATGCATCCTATACACCTCTCCATTCCATTCGATCAGCTAGATCTTCAGAGAAATCTGCTTTCATTTCCATGCTGAGAATTTGGTAACAATTGGGTACTTCTAGCTGTGTGGAATTCCTCCTGGTCCTCTTCTCACTGGTGGTCACATCCTGTCCATCCTTGTCTGCTTCCAGCTATGAAGAATGCCAGTTGGTCCTTTTGTTTCTGGGGATTATAAAGTGTCAGCGTCCTTCTCTGATTTCCACTCTGTCTGGTTCCCTGGGCACCCATTCCTTTCTTTCTTGGATCTGAGGTGGTGATGCTTTCTGACTCTGGTTGTCCAAGTACTCCTCATGCTCTCTGATGCTTCTGGCTTCAGGAAGGAAAGAACACATGGCTCAGACGTTGTTCCAGTGCTGGCCGTCCTGGTATAGAACATAGAAATGTATCTAGAAAGCCTCTCGCGTTGCCCAATGCAAACTCACTCCACAACTCCCATTAGCTGCTCCTCTTTCCCGCGTAGGAGCTCACTAGGGAGCTAACTTCTATACTAAGTCTCACTGCTTAGCTCCACCGCTTCACTAACCAAGAGGGATTAAGCACTCAAATGTCAAACCCCAGGGCCAATCACAGACCCACGGGTCCCAGCCACAGGGCCCTCACCAAAACCCAGATGTGTCTCCCCTGGCATGTTCAGGGCCCAGAAGCCCAGCCATACCACCTGCACAGAAAACAAACACGCACACAGTTCACCAAGCACAAGGCCTGCAGCTACTCCCTTCTACGCCACCCTATTGCTGTTCCTGTTCACCTGGCAAAAGTGGGGCGAGTGAGTGAGAAACAGCAGCGGGATGAGGGAGATTGAAAGGTGTCCTGCTGCTAAGGCACCCCAGATTACCTTCCATAGATGAAAAGGCAAAAGAACTCAACACTAACTTGTGATGGGGCAATGGCCTCACATTGGCCTGTAAGGGATTAATAGAGCCATAGGGAGGCTGCACAAGAAGCAGCCAATAGAAGAGGGGCCGTGAGGAGCAGCCAATCCGGGCCCAGCAGGCTCATATAAGGAGAGCTGCAGGGCAGAGCAGTGTCAGTTACTCCCTGCAGATCCAGGAGGGAGAACTGGGTGCCTTGTAGGCGGAAGAAAGCCAGAGTAGTGCTGGGCAGGAGCAGAAGAGTGAGAGGGTGCTCCTGGCTGGCTGCTAGGACTGGCACGCTGAGTCCCTGAGGTAAGGGCAAAGAATGTGCTGGGCCCGCGGAGAAGTGGCCCAGGGAAATGCACGGAGGAGTGGGAGGGGAGGTAGCATGTGGCTGCCAACTACAGGGTACCTGGGCTGGGACCCAAAGTAGTGGGCAGGCCCTGATCCCCTATTTGCCACTGGGGACGTGGCAAGTCAATTGACTGCAGTTGCCTCTGGGGAAGTGGCTGGACAGTTGACTGCAGGGCCCCCGGAACGGGGGAGCACACATCGTGACACTGCCGGAGGGCTGTGTCATGAAGAAGACACTGTGGTTCTTAGAATGACGTGGGTCCAGGAGCAGATGTGACGGTGGGCAAGGCACCATCAGGAGAGGGCGTACTGACCTGTGCAGCTAATCTCCAAGATGACCAGCAGGAGGCGCCAGTGTGGTGAGTGGAGCCTCATCACATACGTAAACACCTCAGTACTACATAAGGGTAATAGTCCACTCTTGGTCTTTGGATAAACTCCTCTAGTCAATTCCAGGAGTCTCCCTGTGTGGCAAAGGTATCACGTGGCCTGCATTTCGTACCTCAGCCCACAGCCCTAGCTAAAAATAGAATTCTGTCCGTCCATTCTTTCAGATGCTCAGAGTGATACCCAGTGATGACGAACCATAGCTGACAATGAAGAGTGTTAAAACACGGCATGTACTAGTTTAAATATCCTACATCATTGAGAATTCATTTCCTTTGTGTTTAACTGCCTTACACAGCTTCTTTGTTGCCTGGTGTGTTATGACTTGGAAAATCCTAAACTCTTTGGGATGAGGACTGCCTTTTTGTTCTGTGTTTGTACAGCACCTAACTCTATGGGGTCCTGGTCCTTGACTTGGCCTTCTAGGTCCAATACAAATAAATAATAGTGCAGGCTACATGATCGCTATCTCCTAATTTCCCAGGAGGCACTAAAATACAGAGTTGGAGGAGGCTATTTTTGTTAATTAGTTTAGATATTTTGCCTAAAACAAGTTCCACAATATAGGACTCCTGGCCAAACTCTGGGCACCTTTGACAGATAGTTATAAATATCCAAAGATGCAACAAATAAAACAATTTAAAAGAGCAGCACTTCTCTGTCCTCCACCTCCTCTAATCACTAGTACTCCTTAGAACCCCCACCGCATCTTCCTCTTATATTACTGTAGCATAGGCCGAGCTAACGAACTAGGCCAGGGGTTACAAGAGACTTTTTCTTTTGTTTCTGTGGTGTTTGTGCCATCCTGAGTACAATGGTTGCAGGAAGAACAGAATCACCTCTTTCTTTCAATTAAATGGAACTGTGACCAAGTAAGTTGAAATCCAAAATCAGTCCGGTTGCAACTGAGAGCAAAATGTCCCTTGGTCTTCCATTTTTATCACCGCATACAGCAAACGGGGTCTGCTCGCCTGCTGAGCTGGGAAGCCACCAAAAATGTTGCTGTGCTAGTGCAGCCTTTTAATTAAAATCAGATTTTCCCCTTATGAGTATTAGTTTTTAAGGGATTAAACCGAACCTAACTCTAAGGAATGAGTCAGTGTTTTATCTCTTTGTTCCCTAAGGTGCAATTGATGTGCAGTAGCTGTTTCTGCCTGTTCATGAGGTCAGCTCTGCCCACTAATTAGACTTACAGAGCCATTTATCTTCCCAGAGCAAAAGAGAACAGATGTTTGTTACCAAACTGCAGTTGTCTCAGTGGTGACAACAGATAAGCACCTGCTGCAGAGTAACAAATAAACCCCAATATTGTATGTTTTCCTAGCTTAAAATGAACTGGTAAGCAATTCTGTCCCTCCGTCTGTTGCATATGTCATGAAACCCAAGCCCGATTGCAGGGAGCATTACATTGATATTCAATGGCAGGCTGGCAATGGCTGGGTTAAATATAGAACATTAAGGGAACTAAAGAGTAAAATGAACTGACTGGAAGAAATATGGTCATCCTGTAATAGGCTAGTGTAGACTTGGATGGAGTATCAGACAGACTGACAGTCTGATGCTTCATGGTGTCCTGTAAGCAGATCAGTTTTGTCCCCTTTCTCCACATGCAGCATTGCACAACTGACCTGGTGGGTTGTTGGAGTGGGGGCAGTTGCTTTCCTTGCTAGCAGCTGGCCACTTCCTGAGGCTAGATCGAGATCACACTCTTCCTTTTCACTGCCCCAGTTGCTCATTGCTTCTTCCAAGTGTGTGTTTTAAAAAGTTACATGATTTAACACACACAGTGAATGGATTGACTGAGGGTTGCCTTCCCTGGGAGCTGATCTGGAACGCCCTGTCAGGCATCACTCCCTTGGGTATTATTCAGCAGCAGATTTAGGATGGCTGTTTTTAGGAAGTAACACATTGCGATTATTAGACCTCAGCCCTTTTTTCCAGGATGGTGAGAAGACTGCAGTTTCCCAAGGTCTCATAAGAAATTATGCAAAATAACCTGAGAGTTTAAAAATTCATGTGGCTCCTCGCTGTAGCTCACCCTCATAACAGTTGCATTTGGAAGTGCTGCTGTTAACGTTTGCCTCAGTCTAGCTACTATTTTCCATCTCTCTTTGCCTCCTCTCTGTGTCAGAGGCAAGAAGGACAGATGTGTGGGCTCAGGCACTGCCTGGGGACCATTTACTTGCTCTTCCTGCTAACAAAAATGGTGATAGAGCAAATCTCATTTTATGCAAATACTTTGCTCAGAGGTGTTATAACAAGTGCCATTTTTTTTAAACGCTGAGGAGATTTTGAAAGTCTATGTTAATTTTTGTAGCGAAATTAATTTCCTAGATGTATTATTGTATTACAGTAGCACCTTGAGGCGCCATCTGCTTACCTATTGTACTAGGTGATTAACAAATATATAGTAAAGGGCCTTCCCCAAAGAACGTGCAGCCTAGCTGAGTCAGACAAACGAAACGTAATTGCCCCATTTCACAGATGGGGAACTCTGGCACAGAAAGATGGGTAAGGTCGCACAGGCCGTTTGCTACAGACCTGGGAATTGACCCAACATTTCCTGGCTCTCGGGCTGGTGTCGTAGTCACAAGCCCAGTGTTTTTCTAGTCTGAGTTATGGAAAGTGTCCCCAACTATTGATATGCAAATATTTATATTTGTATGAGTGGTGTAGTCAGGGTTTTTTTAAAATCTCTGTGCTGTAAAATATGAGTTATCAGGAGGCTTTAAATAGTTACAATCACTTCTTTTTAATAGTGAAACATCGATCCAGAAAAGCTTGGCCTTTTGGTGCTTTTGGAGAAAGATCTTTGCATATAAACTGCATAACAATGAACTTGTTTATGGTTAAAATTCCCTAAAATGACTGCTACTGGAATGTTGTGTACAGTTCTGGTGTCCAGAACTCAAGAAGGATGTTGATAGATTGCAGAGGGTTCAGAGAAGAGCCACAAAAATTATTAGAAGATTAGAAAACATACCGTATAGTGATAGACGCACAGAACTCAAACTATTTGGCTTAACAAAGAGAAGGTTAAGGGGTGACCTGATTGGTCAGTCTATAGGTACCAATATGAGGAACATAACTTTGATAACAGAGGGCATTTCAGTCTAGGAAACAAAGGTATAACAAGATCAAATGGCTGGAATTTGAAACTAGACAAATTCAGACCAGAAATAAGGCATACATTTTTAACAGTGAGGGTGTGAGGGAGTAGATAAACTCTACACTGGACAGGAAGGGGTTAAAGAGCAGCTGTGGTAGTGGTTCTCACACTTTTGTATTGGTGACCCCTTTCACACAGCAAGCCTATGAGTGCGACCCCCCATATAAAAACACATTTCTTTTTATAGTTAACTCTATTATAAATGCTGGAGGTGAAGCAGGGTTTGGGGGTGGAGGCTGACAGCTCGCAACCCCCCCTGAGGGGTCATGACCACCTGTTTGAGAACCTCTGAGCTATGGGCTCAAGCAGTCCTGCCCCACTGCACGTGGGTCCATTAATGAGGGGAGCAAGTGGGTATATTGGGGCCTGCAAAATATCGCTATTTAGAAAACAAACCGTCTTTCCAGGTGTCCAGCAGCTAGTTAGACCCCCTTGTGATGGGGCGTCTGCCCCACACTAGCCGATAAAGGGTTAATAGAACCCTAGGGAGGCTGCGCAACAGGCAGCCAATTGGGGAGGACCCTAGAGAGACTGTGCAGAAGACAGCCAATTGGAGAAGACTGCAAGGAGCAGCCAATCAGGGCCGGAGAGGCCCATATAAGAAGAGCCGCAGGGCAGAGGAGGTCAGTCACTCTCTGGAGCCCAGGGAGGGAGGAGGACTGGCTGCCTTGCAGGCAGAGGGCAGCTAGCACCTTGGACAGAGCAGTGCTGGGCAGGATCAGGGGAGCGAGAGGGCGCTCCCGGCTGACCGCTGACTTGCTGGGGCCCTGAGACAAAGGTTGGAGAAGGTGCTGGGGCTACGGGCAGGCGGCCCAGGGAATAGACTGTGGGGTTGGAGGGGATGCAGCACATGGCTGCCACCTACAGGTCCCTGGGCCGGGACCTGGAGTAGTGTGGGGGCCTGGGTCCTCCTCTTGCCCCCAATCGCCACCAAGGAAGTGGCTGGACTGCCGTTCCCCTGGAAGGGGGAGAACAGAGTATGACACAGCCGGAGGGCTGTGTCCTGAAGAGGACGCTGTGTTTGTTGGGACAACTCACATCCTGGAGCAGACATGACAGCAGCTAGACGTCAACAGAGGAGGGTGCACGGTCGGACCAAGCTAATTCCCAGGACAGCCAGTAGGAGGCACCCCAGTGGTGAGTCAAACCCCATCACACGTCTGGGGGAGGGAGAGCTCAGTGGTTTGAGCATTGGCCTGCTAAACCCAGGGTTGTGAGTTCAATCCTTGAGGGGGCCACTTAGGGATCTGGGGCAAAATCAGTACTTGGTCCTGCTAGTGAAGGCAGGGGGCTGGACTCAATGACCTTTCAAGGTCCCTTCCAGTTCTAGGAGATGGGATATCTCCATTAATTTATTTAATTTAAAAGCTTTGATTTTTAGGAGTATTTAACTAAAATGTGGCTAATGCTGTGATTTGTCACTTCTATAACCGAGGAGGACTCCCCAATCTGCTGTGGTTCCTCTGCTTAACACTAGATCACTTTGTACAGATTTTGGCTTTTCTGACAATACTTTGGGATCCCTGGAAGATTGTTTGGGGGCAAATGTCCCCCTTGCTCCCCAGGTCACCCAGTTGCTCCTCTCAGTAATGGACCCTAGAACCAGCCCTGCCTATGGGGAATGTCAGGTCTGGCGGAACGGCCTTAAAAGAGGGAGAGGCCCTCTCAATGGAGAGCAGCCCTGGGAGGATAACGGAGACATTGGCGAGGACAAAGGCTGCTTGGGTGAGCACGGCCAGTCTGATCCTGAGCGGAAGGAGGGCCTGACCCTGTGTGACTTGCCCGAGGGCACTGAGCTGTGTGGCGGACTGCTGGGCACTCCTTGCCAGAAAGGAGGCGGGCTGCTGGCTTCCATTAGTTAGCTTGTTGGCTTTTCTTTGCTGCTTTTGGGAGGTCTGACTGAGAGGAAGGTGGGCCAGACCCCCAGCGACTACTTGAAGATAGCTCACCTGAGGAAACTAGGCCAGCCTGCTGCTCACCGGGGGCTTCCTGAAGCAAGGGTTGCCTGCGGCACTTTTGGGACTGTCTTGTTTTTTTCCCTTTCCTCTGTTTCTTCTCTCTCGAACCCTGGAAGGGGTGAGCTCCAGCAGAATCTAACTGAAGGCCTGGGTTTCCATCCCTGGATCTTTGCGGCAGACTACCTGGATGGGATGATGAGGTGAGTGAGTACAGAACCCCGTCACACCCCAAGGGGGCATTGTGAAAGGACAAGGCCCATGACCAAGGATAATTAACCACTAGAACAACTTACTAAGGGTGGAGGTGGATTCTCTATCATGGGAAATATTTTAATCAAGACCGGAGGCTTTTCTCAGAGATGCTCTAGTTCAAACAGCAACTAGCAGGGCAGTCCTATGACCTGTCATATGTAGGAGATTAGACTAGATGATCACAGTGGTCCCTTCTGGTCTTAGAATCTATATCTGATTGATCCGGAAGGGTGTCTATGCTATATAATTAAGAAGCACTTCAGCATGAGCATATTTTTGCAATAGCTCTATAATGGACAGGCTTGCGTGGAATAGCTGTTTTAGGAGTAGGTGCCTATTGTTTAAATTTAGTAATTTTTTTTATTGTCGTATCTGTTTTTATTATGGTGATAGAAATTATATACAAGAAAAATGGACTCTGCCTCTAAGAATAGGGTGGGGCATAGTGAATGAGCCCTTGCAGGGCAGGGTTGGAGTGATCAGGGCGTGTGCTGGCGCTACCAGAGGAGGCTGTCCTGCAGCTGGGCACTGCGGAGGTCTTGGTCTGCAAGAAGCCCCTCAAGAAAAAGGTTTTGATTCCTAGCATCAACAAAATTCTCCTTAAAGCTGAATCTTGTGATGGAGGCTGGTCCATATCCATATTGGGTTGCCAACTTTCTACTTGCACAAAACCGAACACCCTTGTCTATTCCAGTGGAAAATCTCCTAGCCGGGCCTATGTTCCTGGAGCATATAGACATGAACAGTGCTGCACAAAACTCATCAGTGCCAATTTGCAGTGATTCTTGTGAACATGTTTTTGGTTTTGGCTGGAGTGGGTTAACGCCTACTGAGAAGCTCAACTGAAAAGCTGCAGAATGAGACAGAGAGGGCCTTAAAGCCAGAACTTCGCCGATGACTGTACCTGCAGGTGGGTGCTGACCCAGACTGGGGGCTGGCACCCACATCTCTGCATATCTCTCCTGCATCACCGGTGAGCTGAAGATTTTTGAGTGTGGATGGGAGTTGAGTTAGGGGTAACACTCGAGTTATAATGCAAGCTAACTGTGCTGTGACGATACACCCACAGAGTGCTCCAATTTTCAGAGGTGCTGAGCCCTCACGGCTCCCATTGACTAGGGATGGGATGTTCA